>NC_088792.1:124794920-125094920 GCF_011386835.1 Chrysemys picta bellii
TGGCTTGAGGACACAGGTCAGAGAGTAGGTGGTCTCCCAAACAATTTCCCTGACTAACTAAAAGATGGTTCACTCACAATTCTGCAAATGATCCTCAGGTTCAAAGCAGAATCCAGACTCCTCAGCAACTGCAGAGGGGCTAACAGTCATAGTTTGGCAGGCATCCTCTTCAGACAGGAATCAGGCTGCTTCTGGGTCCCAAAATTTTCCCCTTTACATTAAGGGATATAGGGCTCAAGTGCTGATCACAATAACTATTCACAATAACCTGACTGTTAGGTATAATCTACACTACATCTGTGCAGCTCCCGTCAGCATAATTACTCTATCTCAATGAGAGGCAGAAGCTATGTCAGCAGGAGAGTGTCTCCCACCACTTTAAATTGATGTAACTTATGTTGCTAAGGGAGGGGGTAGCTTTTTCAGATCCCTGAGCAATGTAACTTACATTGACTTAAGCGACAGTGTAGACAAGACATTAGTCTCCTACTTGAGAGCTCAGCAAGTAGGCAACCCTAAACTAGCAAACAGAGCAGTACTTGCCACATGGTAAATGGTTTATCTAGAGGGCTGAAGGACTAACTCAGCCAGACTGGATGGGGAGTTTTCCCAATACAATCTCATAAACTGGGTGTTTTCTTTTGAGAGAGAAAGAAGCAAACTTAGGGACATTGTTTACAGGTATGCAGAGACTACCAGGTAGAAGCCTGTTCTCAAGGGGCCCCTGCTTATAAGCCTGGGACTCATGAGCTCACCCACATATCAATTCCTTTCAGAGTCCTCCAAAATGGCTCTCCCCCCCCCCCACAGTGTGCCTGGGGCAGGCATCTCACTAAGCACCATCCTATTGGTCAGGTTAGCTCTGCTTTCCTGGGCTTTTTCCTGTAACCACCCTTCTCACAGACGGTGCTCCTCCACTGAACCTGCATGCTGGTGGCTGTCCAGTCACCCTGCTATCTACCCCTGAGGCAACAGGACCCCTGTTGCTCAAAATAGTGTCTCTCCTCTCTCCCTCTTAGTGTCCTAGCAACCTAGGATCTAAAGTCTGCCCTTGGCTGCCCTTCTCTCAGGGTCAGTGTGCCTCTCCCTGAGGTCCTAGCACAGACACAAGAACTACACTAAGGTCCACAAGGGTTATGCTGCTTTATGTACCCAGCCACTAAGTGATGACACTGAGCACTAAGAATCCCAGGCCCATTGGGTCAAAGGGGGAAAACATCCCTGAGGAGGGAGAGAGGAATAAGGTGCTGTACCTCCCTTGAGGATTGGGGAGTTCCAGAAGGGGGATTACATGGTATTAGTCCAAGTCTAAAACTGGATATTGGTCCAAATCAGTGTGAAACTCTGCCTCCACTTACACCCAACTAACCTCACTGACTTCACTTAAGCTGAAAACAGCTACACCAGGAATGAATTTAGCCCAGTGACTTCAATGGGAATACACAAGTATAACTGAAGAGTGAATTTGGCTATCAGCTCCATGTGTCCCAAGGTGTATTTTATATAGTGGAAGTGTTATCTAAAGTTTTGTTAATCAAAATTACCCACTCGACTAACAAGTGTCTCACACCAAGGAAAGAGACATGATACTGGTAAGAATCAGAAACATTCTGAGAAGCTTGTCAATGCTTTAAAACTACCAACAATTGAAGGCATGAGACCGTGTTATCAGTAGAGATGGGCAACAAAAAATTCATCTGACTGTAAATTTACTGGAAAATGTTTTTTGGTTCACCAAGACTATTAGCCAATTCAAGTTGAATTCAGCAAATAGTTTTGTCTGGAAGAAAAATTGATTTTTTTTTTAAAGAGAAACTTGAAATGTTTTGAAATAAAACACTTCAACTTTTTGTTTCAATTTAATTTAGAAATTGAACTTTTAAATAAGAAAAAAGCAAAACAAATTGAAAAGGGTGAAAAAAACATTTGAAAATGACCCAAAATGAAATTTTAAAAATGAAAACTTTTGCTCAAGCCAAAATGACTTTTTTTTGGTTTGGCCTTCGCAGCTTTAATTATCAGGATGGTGAGAGATATAGTTCCTGAGTCAAATCCTGACCTCATTGAAGTCAGTCAATGAGAGTTTTGTCATCGACATCAATAAAAACAGGATTTCACCACCTATTTTGAAACTTCTCCCTTAGACCCACCTACTGTACCTTTGGAGGCTGGTGTCCCTTCCAGAACAAAAGGTTAACTTGTACAGAGCTAATTCATCTTACCTTCCTGCAGGCTGAATTTCTGCAACTTTGTTGGCATCTTTTGAGACTCCCTTGCTTCTTTCTGGTTTTCACAATCACCTGGCACTAGTCCTGATGTTGCTGCTTTCATTTAGAGAGGATGAGCCTCTTATTTATTCACAGCTAGTGGAGTAGCTACTTTAGATCACATGGCAGGGGCTTTAATTTGGTGCTTAAGGTACTGGCTTCTAATAGTTTTAAAGACCATGGTGCCTGCAGTGTCTAGGGTCAAAGATTTCTTACTCATTCAAATTACTTGTTAGCTAGCACAAAACACTCCAGAGGAAACACTTTACACTGACCCCGCGATAGCCTAGGGACTGTATGCTAAATGCAAATTTGGGCAGACTACTGGTATTTTCTTAGTTATCTGCAGTTATCTTTGCACCTGTAGTTTTCAGGAATAGATAGATTATTATGTACACTCAAAGTGGAAAATACAGAGCAAAAGTGTGCCTGGGTAACATGCAAGTCAGCAAGCAGCAGTGAGCCAGCAGTGAATGATCCATTTCACAGCTCAGGTTTTCCTGGACAGACAAAAATCTAGAAGAACTCTTGGTATGAACTCTAAAAATATAGTGATGTGAAAGCTTGACTTTCTCGTTGGTTTTCTGTGAGGCTGTTCCTTTTACAGTGCTATTGAAAATTCTACAACCACTCAGAAAAGAAGATGGAATTACATGAAAACTGAGCGTTCTGAGTCAATGCAGTCTTGGAATTTCTTTGCATTTAAGAAAGAAATAAAACAATTATATATGAATGTGCAATGTAAGGCTGTCAGAGTAAGGTCTCATGCATCAACAGCTTTTACACAACTATTCACTCTAGTATGCACTGAAAACTGAGTAGTTTCCATGGTAACTGTCACATCAGATATATCTTTTCTTCTGGTACAGAACACTTAAAAATCAAGCATTTTGTTTGGTCATTAATACCATTTACTTTCCTTTAAGAAAAGTATTACAAAAGGTTGATTAAGTGGTTTTTTTTAATAATCATGATTTAATTTAATTTTCTACTACCATTTTGATTCTGCTTTCTTAAATGCACAGCAACACATCTTTTTTTGTTGGTAGTGACCTCTGGCTCATTAAGATGGAGCTTTAATAGGTTAAGAAGATCCCCCGTATATTGTGATAGGAGTGCAGAGTAAGCAAACATGAGTGTACCCCAGCACTAAGGATCCATATAATTTATGCAATGTGATCTCTGGACAAGAAAAGGATATTTCCAGATATATATTGGGGTCAAACTATCCTCTACTTTCTTCTGATTGTATGTAAAAAGAACACAGTAACTCGTTACATGTGTTCAAAACTCAGACTAGAAGTTGTCAATATCAGTAGCATTTTTAAATGTAACTTGTCTAGTTTAAAAATGACTAAAACTTGTTTTTCAATTTTTTTAAAAAAATAGGGAGGGCTAGATTTACAAAAAAAAAAAAAGGCTGAGAGTCACCAAACCTAACTTTTAGATGACTAGATAAGACTGGTCTACAATTTTTGAGAAGTCGTCTGCTTCAGTGATAAAATGTGCTATTTATTATGTATTTTGATGTGCTGAATTCAAATATGACAAATTAAAACAACTGATTGGCTACTGTTTCTAAAATATTTAAGTTTTTACATTTTATGTCTATGTATATTGTGTAGATAGTAGAGTTTTAATCATAAATTGTAAACCTAGGCCTTTTCATGTGTTTATGGTTGCTTTACATGATAATATTTCACCTGTCCTGTTTACGTAACACTTTACAAATCAGCAAAAGGGTTATATTAAAAGTTATTCTGAAACAAAAGGCAAAAAACTATTATGTACATAGTTTAGTCCTATTCGGTGTCTACTCGGCGCTTCTTGGCTTGTCTCTGGTATTCATTAAATGGAGCATCTCTTGTCACTGTCCAGCAATAGTCTGCAAGCATTGATGGGCTCCATTTGCCCTGATAGCATTTCTCTATTGTTGCAATTTCCTGGTGAAATCGCTCGCAGTGCTCTTCGCTCACTGCTCCGCAGTTCGGTGGAAAAAATCTAGATGAGAGTGCAAAAAATGTATCTTTAGTGACATGTTGCAACCAAGGCTTTTGTAGGCCTTGAGGAGATTTTCCACCAACAACCTGTAGTTGTCTGCCTTGTTGTTTCCGAGAAAATGTATTGCCACTAACTGGAAGGCTTTCCATGCCGTCTTTTCCTTGCCACGCAGTGCATGGTCAAATGCATCATCTCGAAGAAGTTCACAAATCTGAAGACCAACTTTAGGGTACAAATGTAGGGGCCTGCATGAAAACTTCTAAGCTTAACTACCAGCTTAGCTTTGGTTCCGCTGCCACCATTTCCAATGGATTCCCTCCCTAGGAAGCCTTGAAAAACCTTCACCAATTACCTGGTGGATACAGATCCAAACCCCTTGGATCTTAAAACAAGGAGAAATTAACCAACTGGAATTGATGGCAAAACATTGCCAGTATGCAGTAAAACAGATTTAAGATTTGTCTTCGATGAATCAATGAACAGTCTCCACTCATCTGGATCGTGAATGATGTTGAGAGCTGCAATCACACCATCGAGGTTGTTGCAGGCTACAAGATCACCTTCCATGAAGAAGAATGGACAAGATCCCTTTGACGGTCATGGAACATGGAAACCCTATCACCACCTGCCAGGAGATTCCACTGCTGTAGTCTGGAGCCCAACAGCTCTGCCTTACTCTTGGGTAGTTCCAAATCCCTGACAAGGTCATTCAGTTCACCTTGTGTTATGAGGCGTGGTTCAGAGGAGGAGGATGGGAGAAAATGTGGGTCCTGTGACATTGATGGTTCAGGACCAGAAGTTTCATCCTCTTCCTCGTCTGACTCAAATGAGAATGATTCTGGTGCATCAGGAACCGGCAGTCCTTCTCCGTGGGGTACTGGGCGTATAGCTGATGGAATGTTTGGATAATACACAGTCCACTTTTTCTTCTTTGACACACCTTTCCCAACTGGAGGCACCACGCAGAAGTAACAATTGCTGGTAGGATCTGTTGGCTCTCTCCAAATCATTGGCACTGCAAAAGGCATAGATTTCCTTTTCCTGTTCAACCACTGTCGAAGATTTGTTGCACAAGTGTTGCAGCATATGTGTGGGGCCCACCTCTTGTCCTGATCTCCAATTTTGCAGCCAAAATAAAGGTGATAGGCTTTCTTAACCATAGTGGTTATACTGCCCTTTTGTGATGCAAAAGTCACTTCACCACAAACATAGCAGAAGTTATCTGCACTGTTCACACAAGTACAAGGCATCTCTGCTCACTTTGGCTAAACAGAAATGTGTCCCTTTGCAAAATCAGACACTGACAAATAAGAGAGCACGACACTGTATGATTTCTAGAGCTGATATAGGGCAATTTGTTCGGCAGAGTGATGTAAGCTTCGTTATGATTGCATCATCCATGACTTCTAGGAATAACATGATGCAATTCATATCATGTATGACGCAATACCAGCTTCAGATTGCATCATTCATTGTTTTGCCTAAAAAGCAAGTACTGTCCAAACCCAGTCAGATTTATTCATAGATCCAGTCAAAGATGTATTTTAGTCATTTCTGGTTTAAATGGAGATCCCTTCCCTTTATAACTCACTTATCCTCCGCCATTCCCAAGTCAAGGGTCATATATACTGACCCAATAGCATATCTTGAAAACTAGAACCAATCAACAATTTTAAGCATCATTTTCGTTCTCAGTGACCCAGAATTAGTAAAGTTTGACTACATTTATTTCAGAAGCATTTTGGCTGTAGGAGAGATAGGTTCCTTACAATGTGATCAACAAAATTCAGCATGCTAGATGACTCCTCACCCAAGTTAGCTGATGGGAGATGCCAAGATGAGGGGGTATGTGTTAAGCCCCATCCCCCTCTCTTGGAGATAGGAGCTTAAGTCCAGGCTGCAGGCAGGCACCTCCCACTTCTTAGGATTCTCAGACTATGTCTACAATTGGAGCTAGGGATGTGATTCCCAACCTGCGCTAGCATCACATTAAGCTAGTGTGCTAAAAGGGAGGGAAGGTGAGAGGAGGCTGAAGGGGAAACTCAAGACTTGCAGACTCAGGCTGGATTTCAGAACTTTGAGGGTAGACTCCTGGGTGAGTAGAGTGGCCAATAGTAGAGTGACTACCAGAACCAGGCAGAGGAAAAGACCAACTAGTGAAGGAGAAACAGAGCTCAGCAACAGGTTTGTTGAGTTGGAAAATGAGGAGGGGGCACAGAAGGCAGTAACAGAAGGTGGAGGGCAAGGAAGAAGAGGAGAGTAGCTAGTCCTGCAAGAAGAAGGGAAGAAGAATCAATAGTCAATGGAGATAGCCAGAGTTTGGAGACCCCAGGAGGATACAGGATGACTCAAAAAAAGATTACCAGAGAGAAGAAAGACAAGAGGACTTGAAGCCAGAAACAACAACAGGAAGGCCGGAAAATCACATCAACACCAGGAAGAAACAGGTCTACGTGATTGGTGACTCGCAACTAAGAAGAACGGACAGGCCTGTCACCACAGCTGATCCAGAAAACACAAGAATGTGCTGTCTGCTGGGAGCTAAGACATGGGATGTGGAACTGAGGCTGAAGGGGATCCTAATGGGAGCAGGAAAGAATCCACTGATTGACCTTCACATGGGAATAAATGATACTGCTAGATTCTCACTGGAACACATCAAAGGAGACTATGCCAGGCTGGAGAAGATGCTTAAAGAAATGGGAGCTCAGGTGAGCTTCAGTGGGATTCTACCTGTCCTCAGAGGAGGAGAACAAAGACAAGACAAGATTATGATGATCAATAGATGACATGGGCCGTGGTGCTATAAGGATGTATGGGGATGTTCAATCATTGGAAGGCATTCATGGATAGAGGACTGTTCTCATGGGATGGACTCCACCCGAGTAGGGAGGGAAATACACTTCTGGGATAGAGGTTGGCACCAATGATTAAAAGAGCTTTAAACTAGGAGTTCGGGGGAGATGGCTGGGAGATGCTCATGTAATCTCCATGTCTGATTCTAATACTAACTGGAAGGAAAATCAAGTAACAGAATACAGCAATGGAGAAAAGAACAGGAGTGGGTAGGAAAACGGACTTTAAGAGGAAAGATAGTGCCAAAACCAATTAAGCTAACAGTCAGGTAGGCAATACTGGCAGTGGAATGACTGCACCCAGTTGGGTGGGGAATCTGTAAAAGGCAAGCAGAAACAAATAGGATGTTTGTATAGCAATGAAAGGAGTCTGGGTAACAAAATGGAGGAACTAGAACTACTGGTGCAGGAAATGAAACCAGGTATTTTCGGAATAACAGAAACATGGTGGAATAGTAGTAATTGATGAAATACAGGTATTGAAGGGTATGTGCTGTTCAGGAAAGATAGAAATAAAAGCAAAAGGTGGAGGAGTAACTTTACATATTGATGCTGAGGTATGCTGCAAAGAAATTAGAAGTGATGGAATGGATAAAACAGAATCTGTTTGGGTTAAAATCACTTTGGGGAAGAAAGCTACCAGAGTCTTCCCTCAGACTACAGACCCCCAGGATCCAATTTGGAAATGGATAGAGACCTCTTTAATGTTTTTAATGAAGAAAAAAACACTTCTGGGAATTGTGTGATTATGGGAGACTTTAATTTCCCAGATATAGATTGGAGGATAAGTACTACTAATAGTGGTAGGGCCCAGATTTTCCTGGATGAGTTAGCTGACAAATTTATTCACCAAATAGTCACCAAACCAAAAAGAATGATGCCATTTTAGATTTGGTATTGGTGAGTACTGAGGACCTCATAGAAGAGCTGATTGTAGGGTAACCTTTGTTCAAGGGATCATGAGCTAATTCAGTTTAAATTAAATGGAAGGATAAATAAAAACAGGACTGCAACTTTAAATAATTAAGGCATTAGTTAGGGAAGTGGACTGGACTGAAGAATTCAAGGATCTCAATGTGAAGGAAGCTTGGAATTACTTTAAATCAAAGTTGCAGTAAGTATCTGAAGCCTGCATCCCAAGCAAAGGGAGTGAGCAAGCATCCCAAACTGGATGAGCAAACATTTCAAACAGATCATTAAGAGACAGCAGAGAGCCTACAAGGAATGAAGATGGGAAAAGCAAGGACAGCTACCCCTTGGAGATCAGAAAGGGTTGGGGAAAAGTGAGAACTGCTAAAAACTAAGCAGAGTTGGACCTTGCAAAGAAGATTAAAACCAATTATAAACAGTTCTTTAGCACTAAAAAGGAAAAGAAAACAAGGAAAGAAGAAGTGGGACTGCTAAACACTGTGGATGGGATGAAGATTGAAGATAATCTAGGCATGGCCCAACACTTAAACAAATACTTTACCTCAGTTTTTAATAAAGGTAATGAGGAGTTTAGGGATAGTGGCAGGGTGGCTAATGGGAATGAGGATATGGAAGTAGAAATTACCACAATCGAGGTGGAAGTCAAACTTAAACAGTTTAATGGCACCAAATCAGGGGGCCTGGATAATCTCCATGCAAGAATATTAAAGGAACTGGCACATGAAATTGCAAGCTCAATAGCAAGAATTTTTACTAAATCTTTAAACTCAGCAGTCGTACCCTATGACTGGCAAATTGCTCTTATAGTTCCTATTTTTAAGAAATGGGAGGGGGGAAAGCAATCCAGAAAACTACAGGCCTGTTAGTTTAACCTCAATTGTATGCAAAGTCTTGGAACAAATTTTGAAAGAGAAAGTAGTTAAGGACATAAAGGTAAATGGTGATTGAGATAAAATACAACATAGTTTTACAAAAGGCAGATTGTGCAAGAATAACCCGATCTCTTTCTTTAAGATTACTGCATTTCCTTTGTCCAAAAAATCAGTTGATCTAATCTATCTGGATTTCAGTGAGGTGTTTCATAAAGTTCCTCATGCATTTGTGCCGGGGTGCACCAGCATCTCTGGCTTGAAGTAGTTTCCATCATATAAGGGTTTACAGTTTTGTTCAATGGCTTGCAGCACCCCCACCATAAAAATTGTTCCAATGCCGTTTTTCACATGGGAAATTATTCGTTAAATTGGAGAAGATGGGGTTTAATATGAGAGTTTAAAGGTGGATAATGAACTGGTTAAAAGGGGGACTACAGTGGGTCATGATGAAAGGTGATCTATCAGGCTAGAGGGAATTTCTCAGGGATCTGTCTTGGGACCTATCTTATTTAACATTTTTATTAATGATATTGGCAAAAAAAGTGGGAGTATGCTAATAAAATTTGTGGATGACACAAAGTTGGGAGGTATTGCCAATATGGAGGAGGACCAGAATATCATACAAGACGACCTGGATGACCTTGAAAACTGGCGTAATAGAAATAGGATGGAATTTAATAATGTAAAGTGCAAGAGATAAGGAAGTGTTAGTACCATTATAAAAGACACTGTTGAGACCTCATCTGGAATATTGTGTGCAATTCTTTTGAGAACGTTTAATTGAAATTGGAACAGGTGCAGGGAAGGGCTACCAGGATGATAAGAGGATGAGAGAAGACTCAAAGAGTTTGGCTTGTTTAGTCTAACCAAACGAAGGCTGATGGGAGATATGATTGTTCTCTATAAATACATCAGAGGGATAAATACCAGTGAGGGAGAGGAGTTATTTAAGTTAAGCACCAATGTTGACACAAGGACAAATAAATATAAACCAGCCATCAACAAGTTTAGGCTTGAAATTAGATAAAGGTTTCTAACCATCAGAGGAGTGAAATTCTGGAACAGCCTTTCAAGGAGAGCATTGGGGGCAAAAAACCTAACTGGTTTCAAGACTGAGCTTGATAAGTTAATGGAGGGGATGGTATAATGAGATGGCCTACAATGGCATCTAGCTGATCTGTGACTGCTAGTAGCATATAGCAACAGAGGGTCCTGTGGCACCTTTAAGACTAACAGAAGTATTGGGAGCATAAGCTTTTGTGGGTAAGAACCTCACTTCTTCAGATGCAAGTAATGGAAATTTCCAGAGGCAGGTATAAATCAGTATGGAGATATCGAGGTTAGTTCAACCAGGGAGGGTGAGGTGCTATTCTAGCAGTTGAGGTGTGAACACCAAGGGAGGAGAAACTGCTTCTGTAGCATATATCCTCCATGGCCAGTGATGTGACACTAGATGAGGAGGGCTCTGAGTTACTACAAAGAATTCTTTCCCAGCTGTCTGGCTGATGGGTCTTGATGAAATGCTCAGGGTCCAACTGAGATGATCATGATGGTCCATTCTGACCTTAATCTATGAGTAAGCAGCATCATGTGATAGCCACCCCAAGTACAAACCTGCCTGGACTCTGTGCCAATTGTACATGACTATTCTTAGCTCTCTAGTTTGATGAGCGTTAGTACGAGTTTGTCTACCTGAATTGGGAATCGCACCCCTAGGTCCAAGTGTAGATATAGCTGTAGCTGCAAACCCTTTTTTGGTGTTAGGCACCTATGCTATTTTAGCAAGAAGCCAGGGCAGGGGGAAGCACTCCCATAACTATCAACCCCATGGGGAAAGTACTCTCATGGGACATGGGGGACTGCCCCCCTTCTGAGGGGGAAGAAGGGATTTGAATTGTGCTCTACAGCCTGTCAGATAAGTGCCCTAGCCACTGGGCTATAGGATAGTCTGACACAGTGACTCCCTCAATCTGATAAAGATGTTCCTTTGTGGATAAATAATTGGATGAGACAGAAAGAGAGCACTGGATCTGGGATCCAGTTCCCCTACTCAAATGCCGTTTGAAATTATTGTGCTAGAGCATTCATCTGAGAAATAACAGAGCCCAGTTTAAATCCTTTCTGACCGTCAGGTGGAGGGGAGGACCTGGACGAGGGGCTTCCTGCATCCCATAAGAGTACCATAACCACTGAGCTAAAAATTATGAGGCAGGTCCTTTCCCACCCCTTAAGTTTCATGTAAGCTTTGCTACAGGGGCCGGATGTGGAAGGCAAGCTCTGATAAAGCCTACTGGATCCAGTCCTGCAGGTGAATTACTGGAAGAATGGCTATCTTCACCCCTGTAGACTGGCGCAGACTCACCCCTGCGGCGCATCCTACTGCTCGTCCTCAGGAATTAGCTCTTCGACCCAGGAGCGCCCTCTGCAGGCCAGTGATCCGCTTGCTGTTGGCCCCCCGTGACCCTACCAGGACCCCGGTGCCTTGTCTTGGGTGCTGCCCCCTGGCAGTACCCCACTTTCTCTGGGTTTCCCCACCCACTATCCCCACTTCACCTCAGTTTTGGCTACTGCCCAGTCTCCATCTAGACCCCGTTCACTGGGGCAGACTGCAGTATCAGCCACTCATCATAGGCAAAGGGGTTTGGACTGGCTGACTTTACCCACCCTCAGGCTGCCCCTCTGCAAGCCTAATACCTAGGTGGGCCTAAGACTAAGCCCCGCAGCCTGCGGAGTTGCTGGCCTAGGGCTTCCCATCTCCTAAGGCCTTTCCCCAGCCCTTCCTCATTCTAGGTCCCCCGGTGAGTTCCCCAGCAATCAGGCCAGTCTCCCTCTCCAGTCAGAGATACTTTCTGCTGGCTTCACAGGCCTTCTTATAAGGCCCAGTTCCTTAGTTTGGGGCGTGGCCCCAGCTGCAGCCACTTCCCCCAATCAGCCAGGGTTTTACCTTGCCCAGCCCCAGCCCTCTGCAGGGCTTTTCCAACCCATCCAGGGCCGGAGCAGGTGCTCACCCCGCTACCCCCCCCTCAAAACCCCGACCTCTGGGGGAAGGGGGGGTCTCTTGGCCAGGACTCCCAGAAAGTTGCCCTCCAGGGTCACCCCTCCAGGCTTGCACACCTTCTCTCAGCAGCCTCCCAGGCCCAGGACATCTCCCGGGTTTGGGTTTAGGCCTTCCTGCGGGCCAACTCCGTGGCCTTTAGCCACGCCCACAAGTCTGCCTCCTCCTGACCCTCTACCCTCAGGGTCTGGGTCCATTTGGTGGCTTGCTCCCGGACCACCAGGGCCCCAGCTTCTTGCTGGGCCCACTCAGTCTGGGTTTCCTGGGTGCAGGTGGCCTGGGTCCCGGCCTCCTGCCGGACCCACTCGGTTTCAATCTCTTTATCTGCTGCCCCCTGTGGGGTGGTGCCTGGTCAAGTCCACTGCCACCTCTGCAGCCTCCACCCTACCCTTATTCAGTTTTGGTCCTCCTGGGCCTCCAGGCACCTCCTTCGGCCCCCCGTCTCACTTTCCCTGAGGGGGGCAATGCCTTCTTATATGACCCAGTCTCTGGCAGCGCCAGCAGGCTCCCCACTTCTTGGCTGCTGTGGGCCTTTCAGGATCCGTCCGGGGTCCCGTCCCCTCGCCGGGGCTGACCTGGACCCTCTGCCTTGGGCATGCCCACTGCAGGTGGCCTTCTCGCCCACAGTCCCAACATATCTTCAGCCGCCTAGGTTTCCTCACCCAGCGGCCAGCTTGAGGGATTTGCTGCCTTCCCTGTTCGGAGTGAGGCACCCTGCCTCCAAGATAGGGACAGTCCCATCTTATGTGTCCTCTCATGCCGCAGGCGTAGCAAGCCCTGTGCCCGGCCACAGGCCTCCTAGCCTTGGTGCTCTGCTGCTCACGCCCTCTGTGGTTTCTTCCTAACTCATTCCCAAGGAGTTTCTGCAGGGCCCGCTGTTCTTCCACCAGCTGGCTGACTTGTTCTTGGAGGGCCCATAGCACCTCCCACAGTTCCTGTTGGGTCTTTAGCCCCCTTCCACTGGGTTGCTGTCCATGGGCCCCACCCAGGAAAGGTACTTGGGGCCTCTGCATAATAAACCCCAGCATACCCGGGGTCCATCATCCCCTGCTTCAGTTTCTCCATCTTCTTAATGTCCAGGCAACAGTCCCACTGTCCTTTCTCTAGCCCCTTGTGTCAGGGGAGGACCACATTGCCCGCATTCTCTACCACATGTAGCACAGCGCAGACTCATCCCTGCAGTGCCTCCTACTGGTTGTCCTCAGGAATTAGTGCTTCGACCCAGAAGCGCCCTCTGCAGGCCAGTTATCCACTTGCCGTTGGCCCCCCGTGTCCCTCCCAGGACCCGGGTGCCCTTGTCTTGGGTGCTGCCCCCCAGCAGTACCCCACTTTCTCTGGGTTTCCCCACCCACTATCCCCACTTTGCCTCAGTTTTGGCTACTTCCAATCCATTCACTGGGGCAGACTGCAGTATCAGCCACTCATCATAGGCAAAGGGATTTGGACTGGCTGCCTTTACCCACCCTCAGGCTTCTCCTCTGAAAGCCCAATACCTAGGTGGGCCTAAGACTAGGCCCTGCAGCCTGGGGAGTTGCTGGCCTAGGACTTCCCAGCTCCTAAGGCCTTTCCCCAGCCCTTCCTCACTCTAGGTCCTCAGGTGAGTTCCCCAGCAGCCAGACCTGTCTCCCTCTCCAGTCATAGAGACTTTCTTCTGGCTTCACAGGCCTTCATATAAGGCCCAGTTCCTTAGTTTGGGGCATGGCCCCAGCTGCAGCCACTTCCCCCAATCAGCCAGGGTTTTACCTCACCCAGCCTCAGCCCTCTGCAGGGCTTTTCCAGCCCCTCCAGGGCCAGAGCGGGTGCTCACCCTGCTACACCCCAGTTTGTGTATTGCTCTGGGGGGTGCCTGGAGGCCTCGTTTGGGGCTGCAGTGTGCATGTGTCGAAGCAGAAACATGCTTAGGGAATATTTACTGCAAAAATGTAGGCACTGAGTGAGTTTAGGCACCTACAGGGTTCAGAGCCAAGTCTGCGGGTGTTTTGTGAATCCTGGCAGCGTCTGATTCTAGGATTTAAATGTCTAGAGTGGGAGTCAGGCACCTAAATACTTTTGTGAATCTAACTCTGAGTGTTTATTTACAATATGAACTATCTTTATATATTTTAGGTCCATGTTTTAGGTGGGTGTTGTAACTTCCCCTAATCTTCTCATAAGTAAATAAACTGTACCAAAGTTCATAGTTCTAATGGCAATCAGGGAACTCATTCAAAATTGAAAGGAAAACCAAAATCCCCAAAACACCACATCAAACTAACATCAAATAATATTGTTTCTGCAATATATTAGTTTTAATTACTTTTAAATTCCCCAAGATGCCAAAATGACTGGAGTATTTTTGACAATAAAAGGACATCTATGAAAATAATTTCCATCAGTTCTGTCAGTGAATATAAAATAATGTATCTGTGATTTGTGTACTATTTGATTAAGTCCCCAATCCTGCAATGTTTAGCATTCTATATTTGTAATTCTATAGTAATTTTTAGAGACCTCCATTAAATTTCTATCAAACTCTATTGATTTCATGGCTAATAAATTCTATAAATTTTTTTCCATAAAGACTTGTACTTTGTTCCTCATCAATGCAATAGAAATAGGTTCAAATCAGAACACCATATCCAACCCCCCACAAATTCTTAAGTGAGGCCAATCTCCATTAAAGGAATCCAAACAGGAAAACCAGATTTGAATGCTCTCAGGTCTGGTCCAAACTTCTTGATTCAGGCCCATTTCTAATGACAAGAACTGGTAGTCTTTTTGACTGAACACAAACTACAAGTTGTATATGATTTTCATGTAATATTTCTGTCTTAAATTTTTGTTAAATATTTTATTTCTTGTTTTCTTGGGTGTAATTAATGTTGTGATATAATCAATTAATAGCACTTAGCTGTGATAATGAATTACAGTTGGTTGGGAATAGTGCATGTCAATAACTCAGTGCCCTGAAACTTCTTCAAAAAGTGAACATTTGTAAATATACATTTTGAAAATAGCTGTATCATGGTGGAATTGGATTAATTGACTCAGTAAGTCTGACTAATCTGAACAATGTACTTTTTATTTGATTTGTTGTCTCATTAAAACAATCATGTCACTAGCTTGTTTTCACAAGCAGCATTGATTCCTAGTTATAATAGTTTGTATATTCTTTTCTTTCCTTCCCTTTTTTTTCTCCAGAAAATGTGTACTCACCTTCTGTGTCTCTGGCATTTATACAACACAATCACTGTAGTATTTAGTTATGGCTCTATCATACGTGATACTTTTTTGCTCTGGCAAAACCCTATTGTATATTTCTGTGTTGTCTTGAGTGTTTTCTGAAATCAAACAATGCAAAATTAAATTACTATATGAATTCAACCCTGCATTATTTGCATGCCCAAAATCTCAACTGACGTCATTGCAATTTAATGAATGAATGTACCATCAGGTCCTGTATGACTTTCTGCAGTTGGTGAATATTGCAGTGTGATCTAGTAGCTGGGACATTGGACTCAGGAGACCTAGGCTCTGTCATGGATTGGTTGGGAGACCTAAGGCAGTTCATTTCCCGTGCCTCTGTTCCGCCACCAGTAAAATGGGGACAATGATACTGACTTCCTGTGCAAGGTGTTTTGAGATCTTTGTCTTATATAGTGCTCACCGGATGCTGGCAGAAGTACTAAGGGGGAGAGCAAAGGGTATGTACCTGATACTCCTTTCCATAAGCAAATGTGTATGGAGTAGGTCAGTAGGTACAGAGAATGGATATAGCTATGGTTTTGTCTCCCTGCACATACAGGCCAGCACATACAGCTGCCCAAGCAAGAATGGTGAGTCAGCTGTACCTCGAAGAGGTGGAGTAACTTACTCCCTCCTCCAAAGCAAGTTAGGGGATCAGGGAAGAGTTCTGAATTACACTTCTTTGATGATGCTGAAGCTACGTGTCATGGCTAAGCCTGAAGGCTGGGGATCTTGAGTTATTGTTTATTGTTTTTGTTAGCTATTACAATCCATTTACTATTGTAAAATGATTTTTACTGCACCCAATATTATATTAGATGATTTATGGATTAAATGGAAGACAATGGAAAAAATGAAATGCCCACATACAAAAAATAAATTTACATATAATTAGTAACTCAGGTTTGTTTTAAGTTGTCAAAGCATTTGTTCATTTTGTAAAGAATCTGTAGTAATACTTAATATAGTATCAGTACATTAAGTAAAAATGGGGCACTATTATTTTGACTATTACTTTTATTGAGGTAGTCAACTACCTGAAAATTTTAAAAAATTACTAATTAATTCAAATTTTCCCATAAAGTTAATACTAAGTAAGCCAGATACTTAATATGTAATACAAATTATTACAAATTACTTAGAATGATTCTTTTCCTTTCATAAGAAATTAAATTACTAATTTAAAATAATTAATTTGCTTTGGTAAAAGGCTTCACATTCAAGAATAATTACTGCAAAATATAACATATGAGGGTCAGAAACACAAAACCAGTCAGAGCATTTACAAAGCAGCACCATAAAATACACTGTGAAACTTGTATTACAACCTTATGAGTAACCAACAGAAGCTACAACTTAATTGGGCTCTAGCAGTAGAAACTGACTTCTACATTAAGCAATTTCATTACAGTTACAGTCACTGACCTACTTTTCAGTTCTTTGATGGAAGCTGGTATAAATACTTTCTAGAATCCCAACACATAATAATGGCAGCATTTTGTGAGCAATAAATTGTGTTAGAACAGTCTGTAACTGTGTGCAAGGAAACTTCCAGGATTCAAAGTTCAAGGTGGATTTTTCACTTTTTCCAAGTTTTATACAAAACCATGTCATGTGTGAGATCAGTTTTGGCTGTAGAATTTGTAAGTTCATCTGGGGAATCTAAGGAGGATAATTATAGAAATTAATTGTATAAGAATTAGCTATAGTACTCAGGGATGGCCATGGTTTATGAATACATTAGCCACCCATAAGACAGTTATCTGCAACCACTATATGAGTATGGGACCAGAGAGGGAAAAGAATGAAAGGAACAAGAACTAGAAGAAAACAGTTGGAAGCACCGGAGGGAGAAAAGGGGGACATTTGCAGGACCATGGAAGTATCTACTGGGTGAAAAAAAAGTGTTCCTTGTTAAGCCCCTGTTGTTAACTGTTCTTGGTGCTGTCTATTTAGGTGCCCAGCTTTCTCATAGCTGGTCCTCTTCAATTTGCCTACAATTAGATCAATCTATAAAAACTTAATCTAAATTGAGTCTATCAGTTCTTGAACTCCAGGGCTTGCAGTTTTGTTTTGTATCCTTGTCAGTTTCTTACAGGCAGCCTGGCAGGGAGCTATTGCCCCTCTGCTGTCCCAGACATTTTCTGCTTTCCTTTTCCTCTCTGTTCTCCCTGCTTTGTAGCTGAGCTTGTTTTCCTTTATTGGTCCCAGCTGTGGGTGCATGCCCACATGGTTGACAGTTCTGGCAGCTGTGTGCGGGTGTGGACATCTGATTGCCTCTCTCCTCTTCCTGGGATCAGTACAGGGTTTGTAAGCCCCCTTACAGTCCCTCATATCTGGATCAGCATCCCCCACTTTGTTTCATTTTTAGACTCTGACTAGCCTTAGGTCTATGCAATACATGTAGATGTGTAGAAACCAATGCTGACAGGGGCCCTGGAGTACATACACATCCCTTCCCAAGCCACAGTGCCATCCCTAATTTCTGACCCTGGCCTAGCACCTGCAGGAGGTGGTCTTAGATGGTTGCATTTTAGCTGCAGCTCCTGGGTTCACAGTTCAGCCTGCTCCCTTCATCTTACAGAACCCTAAAAGAAAAGTCAGTTTTTTAGCATAATAACAGAAGAAATTATTATTTCACCAACCACACATATTAAATAAAGGATGGACATAGGCGCCAGCTTCCAATTGTCCTGGTCAGCCCCAGACCCCGCCTCACCCCGTCCTCCAAGCCCCCACCCCGCTCTTCCCGCCCCTAGCTCTACCCCTACTCCACCGTTCCCCCAATACCCCTCCACCCCCCTGCTCCATGCCTCTTTCCGCTCTTTCCCCGAGTCTGCCTCATCCCTGCTCCTTCCTCTCCCTCCCAGCGCCTCCTGCACGCTGCGGAACAGCTCATCGCAGTGGCCGGGAAGTGCTGGGCGGGGTGGGAAGAAATTGATCAGCGGGGCAGCCGGCAGGAGGCGCTGGGGGGAGGAGGGAGCTTGGCTGCCGGTGGGTACTAAGCACCCACTAATATTTTAGAGTTGGTGCCTATGAGGATAGCCCAGGATGAGAAGTTGCTGTCTATTTGGGCTGTCTTCCAGAGCTGCATCTTCATCTCAACCACAGGTCAAAGGCATCTCTCACTCCACCATGGCCCTCTATTACTTTTCCACATCCAGGTGACTGATTGTAAAGACTTAGACATCCTTTACATTTGTGGCAGCAGCTCATTCCACTCCACAGTGATATCCTGTTGCTGCTGCTATTACCTGAATGCCACACTTTGGCACTAGCAGCCCTCCTGCCAGCTGAGAAATGCAACTTACTCCCTGATGCATGGCTGGTCAAGATTAATCTTTCAGAGCTTCATTTTTTGTGCTTTTTGTGGGATTTTTTACTACAAAGCTTTAATGATAAAAGACAAGGTAGCAAAAATGATAATGACTAAAACACAAAAAGAAACAGGAAAACAAAAATCTCCTTTGTTATAACCCTATTTCTCAATACAATGCAGTGTAGTCTGTAACATATGTGTTGAAAATTTTCATTTCCCACTCCACTGGATGGACTCACCCACTAAATTTACTCAAGGTCTATTCCTAAGCAGGTGATTTGAAAAAGATATTCATGCTACTAATCCTTAGAAAAGCATGAATGCAACTAACATTGTTTGTAGTTCAACTCTTACTTGTTTTGCTTTTCATCCTTCAATGTGACAGTTTCTTACCCTTTTAATAAAATCTGATTATAGTGTTACACTTAAGGAGTTCTGACATTAGTAAGTAGTCATCTCCTGATAAAATAAATCTGTTCAGTCATTAGTACTATTTGCATGACAAAAGGAAAACTTATTTCTAATATACAGTATTTACATGATCTTTATCACTTGTAACTATTACTGAAGAACTATAAATTAAGCATGTGCTTCAGAATAACACCTGGGAGAGAGTTTCTTCTGCAGACTTGTTTAACCTTTTATTTTTGCTGACAGTTTGGAATTTATTACTTTAGAAGAGTTGGAGCACCTGGTCTGTGATTTTATTAGTTTATATGTAATGCCTTGGCGGGGGGGGGGGGGGGATCTTTAGAACAAGAACTATAGTTCTTTAAAAGGGGTTGTTTATCTCAAGCACATTTAGTTTGAAAACTTATAGCATTCTGGACCACAATTCATGTTGACAAATCAGTATTTAAAGGTGCTAAGATGGTTTAACTGCAATATAACTAACATTCTTCTGGCTTCCCAAGTTTAACCTCTCAGCCTAAGATAGCTGATTAAGTGATAACTGCAGATGGAAAATATACATCAAATAGTTGTTCCATTCCTCCCACCCTCCAAGAAAGTAGATAATATAAAACATACTTAAATGAAAATGTGATAATGTCCTTTTAAAATTGTCCTTTTAAAAATATTCTTAAACAGTCTAATAATAACTAATCCAGGAATCTACTCTACAGGCAAATATTTTACAAACCTGTCCCAGTAGACTTTTTGTTCTCAGTTTTGAGCTGTAGCACTTTTAATTATTTCATCATTGGATCCGTTACCCTCTACCCTGCTCCTCTGCCACTCTTTAACATCACTGTACAAATATTAAAACAAGTGTTTTTGTAATTTCAAACATTTATAATAGGTTGAGAGCACAACTTATTTCACTCAGACACGTCACATATTAATGTCACAGACTAATTGGTCCTGATCCTGCAAAGGCCTACACACATGCTAACCTTTATGCATCAGTGGAATTGCTCACAGTGCCTAAAGTTAAACAGTATATACCGTAAGTCTTTGTATGATCAGGGCCTTTGAATCTACCCCATCTCATAGATAAAGCTAATGCCTTAATTAACTGTTTAACAAGCTGATTAATAGTACTTGTCAAAACTAAAGCTGGTTTATGTTTTTCAGTTGAAACTATTTTCAAAATCAGAAACTTTCATGAAAAGCTTTTTGAATTTTTTTTTTCCAGTTTTTCATCAAAACTGGAAATTGTTATTTGATAACTTCAAAATTGTATTTTTTGTTTTTTCCCTTTTGTCCCACAGCACCATATGCAAATATAGAATTAATGTTTTTAGTTAGTTTAGACATTGGCCTAACTGCTTGTAAGATCAGATTGGTATAACTGTGTTGCAGAGGGAAAAAATATATATATGGTTCATAAGAACAGCCATATTGGGCCAGTAGTTCATCTAGCTCAGTATCCTGTCTTCCAGCTGTGGTCAGTGCCAGATTCTTCATAAGAAATGAACAGAAGAGTGCAATTATCGAGTGATCCATCCCCTGTCATCCAGTTCCAGCTTCTGGTAGTCAGAGCTTTAGGGACACCCACTGCATAGGGTTGCATCCCTGACCATCTTGGCTAAAAGCCATTGATGGCCCTACCCTCTTCCAGGATGCAGATAAACACTAAACCTGAGTTTCAGAATAAAACAATTTATATAACTGCAAGAAAAAGAAAAGTGTTTTATAGTTACAGTATGCTCTTTTAAACACATTTCCATTTTGTCTGTAAAAATGATTGCACAATCTACATAGCAAAAGAAAGATTGATTTTCAATCTAGAACAAATCAACTCATTTTATTTCTTCCCATCTGTCCTCCATGTGAGTCTGTCCACATGAAAAATCCTGCTTGGTGAAGCCCCATAGGGATGGCATCCATATCCCAGCAAATGCTGGAACCATTCATCACTTTTGTGCCTCAGCTAATTTTACAATAACCTTGATGGGGCACTTTTCCTAAAGACTATTTTCAACTGAATGTCTAGAAACAAGACTAGATATTGTTGTTTATGATTAGCATATTCACATTTCCCCAGACTTCTAAGTGAAGCTACTTTGTTAGATATTACCTGGTTTTTGATGTAGAAAGGTACATCTTATAAATTACTTAAAGGTGTTGTAGAATTAACTATGGTTAAAAACAAACAGGGGTAAATTTTCTGTAGTATTCTAACAAACTGAAACTGAGTTGATGTTTGCCAATTACTTTAAATGTTCTGTGCTTCACAGAAACATGAGAGAGGACGAGGACTGCAGATAGGGGTGCTGCAGAACTAAGTGAAGGCATGTTAGTAGAGCTTTTTTGAGGAAGTTCACATATCTGCATTACAGTACAATTTATGTGTTGTTCAGCTTACCATATCTTTAAGGAAAAGTTACTGTAAAATGAACATTCTTTACAGAGTTAGGTACAGAGAGTCTCACATAGAGCCGAAGGAAAATTTGTTGATTGGTGAAATAGGGTTTGAAAGTGAGCGGAAATGGAACAGAATTTCTTTCTAGTGAAAGTATGTATATGAAACACCAGAAAATCCTAAATTTTAGAGAAATTGGTTACAGATTGGTGACAGTGGGGTACTCATGTAAAGAAATATTAGTAAAAAGAGATAACACTGTGGCAAGATTTTTATTTTACATTATTAGCTCCTATTTAATGTCCTGTTTGGTATATAAGGACATGCTCACACCAATGTTTCTGCTATATAATGGACTAAGTCCAACTCCCCCTGAAGTAAATGAAAGTCTTTCAACTGACTAACAGGAGTTGGATCAGACCCCATGTTCATACAAGAGTCCAGTTAATTGTTTTGTAAGTCACAGGTTTAACCAGAGTTTATATTATTAAGATAAATAAATAGTGACATCACAAGTGTGCTAAAGGAGTGCTAAGTAGCAACATTTGTATTTTTCAAAGCATTAATATAAATAGAACTATGCAAAGCTTTCATTATAAAACCGAAAACCACTTAAACTAGCCTGGTTGTGGGTTTCATTACAAACATGAAGCTCAGCCTATGTTTGTCAAAGCAACAAGGAAATCTAGGCCCATTTTTGAGTGAACCTGGATTGATTTATGCAATGAAGACAAATGAATTTCAATAACTTCAGTGATTATCAAACTCAAAGTGAAACTCAAGGGCTTTGAATTAACAGAAAAGAAGATTCACGAGAATCCTCACAGGCCAAAATTGCTGAGTTTCCCCCTCAAATACCATCCATTCAAGTACTCACAACCAAAAAATAACATGACCACATGAATATCAGCATAGCAAATATATTGCATTTATTTATGAAAATATTGGCAAATTTCTTTTATTATTTGACAACATCTAGTCCTAAATAGTCCTATTAAAATATTGCAGACTACTTTATTTGAAATAGAGTATTCTACTGATACTCATTTTTCCTAGGCAATAAGAGCAAACTGTTGAAAAATAAGGTATGAAATTTATGTGCAATTGTGTGTCTGTATTTTCACATAACATTACAACAACTGGGAATGCAAATATGTAAATACCAGTCTTCATGCTTAGCTGTAGTAACAGTTACATTTGTGTGTGAGCCCCAGGTCTCTTTTTCAAAATTCAGTATAAGAAGTCAGATGTTGAGGTGTTGGAAATTGGTGCCCCTCCATTAAAGTCAATATGGATTCATTGGTCATACACCTTGTTGCTTGTGTAGGGTCACACTAGGGGGCTCCACAGCCCCACACAAGCTCCTTGTATTCTACCTCTCATTCCCCTCTACTTTAGGACCCCTCTGCAACTCCCACTAACCCCTTTGCTTATGCCTGGGGCTCTGTGTCTCCCCCATTTCTAGAGCCCTGCAAATTTGAACAAAACCATCCCCAGGACTGACCCCTGGGAAACTCCGCTTGATACCGGCTGCCAACGAGACATGGAGCCATTGATCACTACTCATTGAGCCCAACAATTTAGCCAGCTTTCTATTTTAAGTTCTTTGAGTTCTTTAAGTTCTGAAAAAGACTGCAGCCTCCTGGTGGATAATTAACTGTTCATAAGTTCCTAGAGGTGTGCTGTGGGTAAGAGGACTAATGCAATTTTTGAAGCACAAGCAAGAGAATATTAAGTAAGAGTAGGGAGGGGATATTACCATTGCATACAGCATTAGTGATACCATTACTGGAATATTATATCCAGTTCACTTCTAAAAGTATTTTGAAAATATTGAAAAGGATTCAGAAGAGTTACAAGAATGATTTAAGATTTAGAAAACCTGCCTTACCGTTAGAAACTAAGGAAACTCAATCGATTTAGTCCATCCAAGAAAAGGTTAAAGGTGACTTCATCATGGTCTATAAGTATCTACACAGGGAGAAGATTTCTGATGGTAAAGGGTTCTTACATTTAGCAGACAAAACATACCAAGATTGAATGACTGGACGTTGAAGAGAGAAATTCAAACTGGAAATAAGGTACACATTTTTAACACTGAGGGTAACTAATTACTGGAAGCAACTTACTAAGGGATGTGGTGAATTCCTCATCACCTGAAGTTTTTTAATTGAGATTGAGTGTCTTCCCTAAAGGACTTTATCTAGTTCAACTAGAAGTTGTTGCCTGTGTTATGTAGAAAGGCAGATTGAATTATCATACTGGTACTTTCTGGAGCTATGTAAATTTACAACAACTGAGGAGTTAATTGAAGGTTTATAATTTAGAACGAACATCTCCGTCTGATGTTCTGAATGGAATAATATCTCATGCAATAGGGGCCAATTCTGTCTTCAGTTATTCTAGTGCAATCCCAACCATTTCAGTGGAGTTCCAGAGACATTTGTAAGAGCAGAATTTGGTAATAAGATTTCTCAGAACTCTGTTTCCAACAGAAGCTGGATAGCAGCAGTCAGTAGCACTGTTGAACCTAATCAGAAGCTCTTATCCTGGGCTGTTACAATAAGCATTTATGGTGAGGGGTAGTAGTTTCTCTCTCATTAAGCAGAAAATAAGAAGGAGCATTTTTGAGAAAGCCACATCAAAATACAAATTAGCACACTAAACTGTTTTTAACTTCCTCTGATAAGGAAAATTTTTG
Source organism: Chrysemys picta bellii (assembly GCF_011386835.1). NCBI lineage: Eukaryota > Metazoa > Chordata > Testudines > Emydidae > Chrysemys > Chrysemys picta. The sequence goes on from NC_088792.1 coordinate 124,818,952, forward strand.
ATTGGTCCAGACAAACATTAAAAATATAATGTCAGATACTTGGATAGAAAAGCTTCAGATTCCTTCACTAACAAAGTACTGATACATTGACTAAGGATCATCATAAACTCTGATAAGTGCTTTGTTAATGAAATAGTTAGGATACACCTCTTTTTCAAGTTCCTATTCACTATGCTGGGCAGAATCCCACAACTTTACAGGTGGAGCCACATTGCAGCCAGTGACACAGACAGATGACATATTTATTAGCTTGTCAAAGCCTCCCCTGTTTATGGAAGACTCACCCAGCTAAACAAAACAGTCTGCTTCCCATTGGCTAATTGAGATGGCCCCTGTTGAGAGTCTCAGCAAAGTGCTTGATGAGGCATAAAATGATGATTAATTAATTTACTGCTCAGTTGATCATCAAACTGAGAGGTTTATGATTCTCACAGCGGTCAACACTCTCTTCAATGTGCAACAGCATGAGCAGCCTTCACTCTGGCCTGCTGCTGCCGTCTTTGCTATGACCTGAGATATGGTGACTTAACTAGGGAAAGAGGGAAAAAATAAGAAAAAAGTTTCAGAAGGGAGATACTAGCACCCTCATTCAGAGAGGTTTATGACTGCCAGAAAGCTTTTCACAAAGTGGCTTTTCATATCTTAGCATTAATCAAAACTAGATGGCCTGACATTGTTTTGTTTAAATTAAAAAAAAAAACTTTAAGAACAATAGTTTCTTTACTGATTACATAATTTACATGCAAGCTGGAATTAAATTACATCCTGGCAAGGTTTTACAGTTACAATGTGTTTATTGCAAGAGATTTCAAAGTGCCAACATCAATACTAACTGGGACACAGTTATCTACTTTTAGAGATAAATTTTAAATGGTTAAAATTCATTAGAACTTTAAAAAATTGAGACCTAAGAGGATGCAAAGATTTGGCAAGATGTATTATTTCTACTGAGTGAGCCACTGGGCCCTATATTTTTAAAACACTGGTCAAAAGGGAGCACATGCTTTTGCACGCACCCACAATCTAGATTTACGTGCAACCACTAAATGTTTTGTACTTCCTGTTTTGAGCACAAACTTTTAAATATATGCATTTGGGGTACAATTCTGACAGACTGTTCTGAAACCATAATTTTATGTAGAGTATTTATCCTTGGTTTTAAGAGAGGCAACCTAATTCTTCTCTGTCCCAGCAGTATAATTCCAGAATAGTAGATTTGCTCTACTGCTAATGAAACCAATTTTCAAATGTGGGTGCCTAAAGTTGTTCCTCTAAATCCAGATTTTCAAGAGTGTTCACTGATTGTTGGTGACTCCATTTTTGGGTGCCACAGTTATGGCACCTAAAGCCAGATTTTCAGATACCCATAGCTCACAATGACTCCAACTGGAATTGTGGATGCTCAGCACGTCTCAAAAATAGCTCTGAGGTCATGCTGGGCACTAAAAATATAATGCACCCATAATTTGTGGAAATTTTCATAATTGTTGTCCTAAAATCTCTTATTTAGACACCTATATTAACATTCTCAAAACTGGGGCCCTAAAGATACAATCTTAAATCCTAATCTAGGCATGCAATTAAGTGTTCTGATTTTCAAACATTCAGCACAAACAGCACTTCCCACTGACTTCCTGTATAGCTTAAATTGTCAAGGTTTATGAATTTGATTCAGGAAATGACATTTCTATGTGTTTTCAGAATAATTCTCTCAGTAAAATGTAAATGAACATCTGTTGTTTCTTATAAAGTATACTCTTCTGCAATTCATTCAACAAATTTATCAGGTATAGTAGTGAATATCATTTCATATCAGAAAAGCATGTATATGTGTACAGCCATCTGGTGGAAAATAAGTGTGTTGTGTTTAATAAGAAGGTTGGGAGGGATAGATGTAACATGAATAATGCGCATATTAAATTTTACTCAAAAAGTAGTTACCAAACCTCTGCTGCAGTGGTAACTTATATTGTACCTTGGCTAGCAAAAAAATCCAGTCACCCAATAATGCCTTTTAATTTAACTACAGTTACTGTAGATGGAACAGAATAATAATCAGAACAATGAAGTAAGAACAAAAATGAAGTGAGTTAGCATAGTGAGTAGCGACCGTGTTTACAAGTTACATTCAGGCCCATTTCATTCTTAGGTTCAGTCTCTAACAAACTCAGCCTGGTCTGTGTAATAAAGGAGAAGTAGGACTTTAGCTCTTTTAGCAAAATAATAAATAGAAAAATGAGCTTGTAAGTTTAAATGTAATGTGCTGTAGTGCACGAAAACAGCTCAAAATGAAACAGTTCAGAAAAATAAACAACTCTCATAGAACAATTTGGTGACAAGGAAAGGAAACCTATGTGTGGGAGACATCGTGAAACACCAAAGCATTCACAGAAAGTATGCCTCTGCCTTGGCCAAGAAACTAGGTATCATAAGAGCAGACATACAGAGTATTCTGATTTACTTGGCAAATTGGGCCCATTCAAATAAAATGTTTTATTTCGCATTTGGCTGCATTAAAACACATCTAGGAACTAAAAATGCAGGCCATACCTAGAGAATGGTGGACTGTATCCTGGAAAGCAGTGACTCTGAAAAGGATTTAGGGACACAGTGGACAAGCAACTCAGAGTTCCTAGTTTGCTGATATGGCAAAAAGGGCTAACGTGATCCTTTGGTATATAAAGAGGGGACCACTGAGTAAGAGTAGGGAGGTGATTTTTCCCCTCTGTAAATGGCATTGGTGAGGCTGATATTGGAATACTACCTACAGTCCTAAAGTCATATAGCCAGCTGGTCTGGTGGTCAGGCAGTGGCTTCACAGTTCTTTTTAGTTTGTCCATCCTGGAGTGGGCCCTGCCAGGTTATATACAGAAGGCTTCATTCTCCCCTATGTGTCCTTTGTCAAAACAGAGGGAGGATAAGCAGGATACGGGAACCCAGGGCCTCCCATTCCACCAGGTCCTGACCCGGGCCTAAAAGGGGTGTTGCAATGTCCAGACCACTCAGTGGTCTACCCCAAGTTACATCCCTCCCCCGTCACTTCTGACCAGGCTATGGCATCCCCATTTGGGACATTGGCAGAGTCTTAGTAGTGTCTCCCACTGAACAACATCCCATTCTTCAGTGCCCCTCATGGGTTCTCTGCTCCAAAGAGGGTTGGGGAATATGGATCACTGATTCCGGAGTGGCCTTACCAAGATTGCAGCTGCTGTTCTCACAACTCCCGGCATCAGCCATACTTCCTGGTGCAACCCATAACTCCTTTCCCCTCTCAGTGGGCTACCGGTGCCTGCTATAAACTGTCCCTCTACCTGGAGCATGCCGTACAGCTATGTCTTGGTCTGGTATAGTGTGGGGGCTGTAAACCCCATCATGTTCATATTTGAGACCCAGATATTTAAAAATTGTGAGTTGAGAAAAGAGCCACAAAAATTATTCTAAGGTTGAAGAAAATGTCTTACAGTGAGAGATTTAAAGAGTTCAATCTGTTTAGTTTATGAAGAGGTAACTTAATTATACTATCCAAGTAGAATCATAGAATATCAGGGTTGGAAGGGACCTCTGGAGGTCATCCTTGGCTTAACCACGAGATCTTGCATGATCTAAAAAATAAAAAGGAGTCATATAAAAAATGGAAACTAGGACAGATTACAAAGGATGAATATAGGCAAACACAGGAATGCATGGGCAAGATTAGAAAGGCAAAGGCACAAAATGAGCTCAAAGTGGTTACGGAAATAAAGGGAAACAAGAAGACTTTATCAATACATTAGAAGCAAGAGGAAGACCAAGGACAGGGTAGGCCCACTGCTCAGTGAGGAGGGAGATACAGTAACAGGAAACTTGGAAATGGCAGAGATGCTTAATGAGTTCTTTGTTTCGGTCTTCACAGAGAAGTCTGAAGGAATGACTAACATAGTGAATGCTAATGGGAAGGGGGTAGGTTTAGAAGATAAAATAAAAAAAGAAGCAGTTAAACATCACTTAGAAAAGTTAGATGCCTGCAAGTCATCAGGGCCTGATGAAATGCATCCTAGAATACTCAAGGAGCTAATAGAGGAGGTATCTGAGTCTCTAGCTATTATCTTTGGAAAATCATGGGAGACAGGAGAGATTCCAGAAGACTGGAAAAGGGCAAATATAGTGCCCATCTATAAAAAGGGAAATAAAAACAACCCAGGAAACTACAGACCAGTTAGTTTAACTTCTGTGCCAAGGAAGATAATGGAGCAAGTAATTAAGGAAGTCATCTACAAACACTTGGAAGGTGTTAAGGTGATAGGGAATAGCCAGCATGGATTTGTAAAGAACAAATCATGTCAAACCAATCTGATAGCTTTCTTTAATAGGATAACGAGCCTTGTGGATAAGGGAGAAGCAGTAGATGTGGTATACCTAGACTTTAGTAAGGCATTTGATACAGTCTCGCATTATATTCTTATCAATAAACTAGGCAAATACAACTTAGATGGGGCTACTATAAGGTGGGTGCATAACTGGCTGGATAACCATACTCAGAGAGTAGTTATTAATGGTTCCCAATCCTGCTGGAAAGGTATAACAAGTGGGGTTCCACAGGGGTCTGTTTTGGGACCGGCTCTGTTCAATATCTTCATCAACGACTTAGATATTGGCATAGAAAGTACACTTAAGTTTGCAGATGATACCAAACTGGAAGGGATTGCAACTGCTTTGGAGCATAGGGTCATAATTTAAAATGATCTGGACAAACTGGAGAAATGGTCTGAGTTAAACAGGATGAAGTTTAACAAAGACAAATGCAAAGTGTTCCACTTAGGAAGGAACAATTAGTTTCACGCATACAGAATGGGAAGAGACTGTCTAGGAAGGAGTACGGCAGAAAGGGATCTAGGGGTTATAGTGGACCACAAGCTAAATATGAGTCAACAGTGTGATGCTGTTGCAAAAAAAGCAAACATGATTCTGGGATGCATTACCAGGTGTGTTGTGAGCAAGACATGAGAAGTCATTCTTCCACTCTACTCTACACTGGTTAGGCCTCAACTGGAGTATTGTATCCAATTCTGGGCACCGCATTTCAAGAAAGATGTGGAGAAATTGGAGAGAGTACAGAGAAGAGCAACAAGAATGATTAAAGGTCTAGAGAACATGACCTATGAAGGAAGGCTGAAAGAATTGGGTTTGTTTAGCTTGGAAAAGAGAAGACTGAGAGGGGACATGATAACAGTTTTCAGGTATCTAAAAGGGTGTCATAAGGAGGAGGGAGAAAACTTGTTCACCTTAGCCTCTAAGGATAGAGCAAGAAACAATGGGCTTAAACTGCAGTAAGGGAGGTTTAGGTTGGCCATTAGGAAAAAGTTCCTAACTGTCAGGGTGGTTAAACACTGGAATAAACTGCCTAGGGAGGTTGTGGAATCTACATCTCTGGAGATATTTAAGAGTAGGTGTAAGAGGGTCCGGACTCACTCCTGCGGCGCCTCCTGCTGGTCGTCCAGGGAATTAGCTCTCCACGCTCTGGAGCGCCCTCTGCAGGCCAGTGATCCACCTGTCCTCTGCACTGGCCCCCCATATCCCTCCCAGGACCTTGCTCTGGGTGCTGCCCCCTGGCAATACCCACACACACTGGGTCTCCCCTCCCAAGGAAACCCCCAGCCACTATCCCCACCTTACCTCAGGATAAGGCCACTGCCAGTCCCCATCTAGCCCCCACTCTCTGGGGCAGACTGCAGTATAGGCCACTCATCATCCGCAAGGTTGGGTTTGGACCTGCTGCCTTGGCCTAGCCCTGGGCTGCCCTCTGCAACCCCCAGTACCCCTTGGCCTATTACCAGGCCGCAGCCTGGGGCTATCCAGGCTGGAGCTCCCCAGCCTTTCTGGAGCCCTGCTCCAGTACAGGTACCCTGTCTAGCTCCCTGCAGCCAGGCCCTTCTCTCTCTGAAGGCAGAGAGACTCTTGAGTTCCTGGCTCCCAGCCTCTTTATACAGGCCATCTGGGCTCTGATTAGGGTGTGGCCCAGCTGCAGCCACTTCCCCCAATCAGCCAGGGTTTTACCTTGCCCCACCCCAGCTCTCTGCAGGGCTTTTCCAACCCCTCAGGGCAGGAGCGGGTGTCCATCCCGCTACAGTAGGTTAGATAAATGTCTATCTGGGATGGTCTAGACCGGAGGTAGGCAACCTATGGCACGTGTGCCAAAGAAGGCACACAAGCTGATTTTCAAGGGCACTCACACTGCCCGGGTCCTGGCCACCGGTCTGGGGGGCTCTGCATTTTAATTTAATTTTAAATGAAGCTTCTTAAACATTTTAAAAACCTTATTTACTTTACATACAACAATAGTTTAGTTATATATTATAGACTTATTGAAAGAGACCTTCTAAAAATGTTAAAATGTATTACTGGCACGCGAAACCTTAAATTAGAGTGATTAAATGAAGACTCAGCACACCACTTCTAAAAGGTTGCCAACCTCTGGACTCTAGACAGTATTTGGTCCTGCCATGAGGGCAGGGGACTGGACTCGATGACCTCTCGAGTTGTCTTCCAGTCCTAGAATCTATTAATCTATTAATCTAGTCCAACCCCCTGCTCAAAGCAGGACCAATCCCCAATTAAATCATCCCAGCCAGGGCTTTGTCAAGCCTGACCTTAAAAACCATTAAGGAAGAAGATTCCACCACCTCCCTAGGTAACCCATTCCACTGCTTCACCACCCTCCTAGTGAAAACATTTTCCCTAATATCCAACCTAAATCTCCCCCACTGCAACTTGAGACCATTACTCTTTGTTCTGACATCTGGTACCACTGAGAACAGTCTAGATCTATCCTCTTAGGACCCCCCTTTCAGGTAGTTGAAAGCAGCTATCAAATCCCCCCTCATTCTTCTCTTCTGCAGACTAAACAATCCCAGTTCCCTCAGCCTCTCCTCATAAGTCATGTGCTCCAGCCCCCTAATCATTTTTGTTGCCCTCTGCTGGACTCTTTTCCAATTTTTCCACATCCTTCTTGTAGCATGGGGCCCAAAACTGGACACAGTACTCCAGATGAGGCCTCACCAATGTCGAATAGAGGGGAATGATCACATCTCTCAATCTGCTAGCAATGCCCCTACTTATACAGCCCAAAATGCCATTAGCCTTCTTGGCAACAAGGGGACACTGTCGACTCATATCCAGCTTCTCGTCCACTGTAACCCCTAGGTCCTTTTCTACAGAACTGCTGCCTAGCCATTCGGTCCCTAGTCTGTAGCAGTGCATGGGATTCTTCCGTCCTAAGTGCAGGATCAATCTATCGGGGGTCGATTTATCGTGTCTAGTGTAGACGCGATAAAATCAATCCCCAATCGCGCTCCCTGTCGACTCCGGAACTCCAGCTCATGAGAGGTGGAAGCAGAGTCAATAGGGGAGCGGCAGCGGTCAACTTGCTGCCATCCTCACAGTCAGGTAAGTCGACCTAAGATACGCCGACTTCAGCTACGCTATTCGTATAGCTGAAGTTGCGTATATTAGATTGACCGCTCTGCTAGTGTAGGGATCAGAGTTGAAGAGAAGCAGCAGCTAAACGGAAATAAAAGGGGCAAATCTAACATCCTAGATTAAGAAAGAAAATAATAATCTTCTTAGCAGACATCGACATTTAGATAGTCTCCCTTCTTCACCACAAAGATTTATAATTAGTCTTTTCAATATTAATAAACATTTTGGAAGAAAAAAGAGACTAGATAAAACTATAGGTGTTACTACACCTGGTATTAGTGCTGTATTCCTGGCACATCACTAATAAAGTACTTACCTCTGTTGCAACAACATGGGCCTGTTTGTCCTCCCTATTCTGCCTGTACCACAACACAACAAATATCCCACAGTTTTTCTCAGCAATTTGAAAAAAAAGAGGGACATAAAATATTCTCAAAACTGTTTTCATTATTAGAAAATATACCCCCATCTTATGTGAGTTTACAAAATGGTAGATCAGAATTGTGATCTAGATAATAGTGGATTTTCTATTTCCTCTCTGCTTTACTGTATCAGTGCCAAAAGTTCTGAGATTCTGAAGGTCATCCTGACAGCCTGCTAAATCACTCCAAAGTCTGAACCTCAGACCAAAAGGCAGAGGTTATCCTAATATGCTTTTAAATTATATAGAAATACAAGTTTTTTAAAGTAACATTTTCCTAAAAGCAATGGCTTAAATGAAATGGATATACATAATATAAAACTCAAAAGTTTGGGAAAACTGAAAACTAAAAAAAGATTTGCAAGTTGCACTAAGCCCAGAAAAGCACCAAGTTTCCTTGAAAGTTCAACAGTATTATAAATTAAAGCATAAACTGTATTCATTCCCATGATAAACATGGGTAATAATGTGTTCTGACTAGCTGTATGATGAATCTTTTTATTTGTTACAAGGCCCAATCAAACTCCAATAGTCTTCACTGGGAGATTGAATTGATTTTCAAAGACTGCTTCCCCTGGGTGTTACAAAATTTCATAGTGAAAGTCCAAATTCAGCAAATCTCCTCCTACTGACAATTATATTTTCTTCAACATTACTGTTTTGTTTTGTTTTTCAAACCACACAGCCTGTCTGCTCTCCACTTTCCATCTAAAAAAGATATAAAGATAAAAACATACTTTCTTAGATATTTAATTATTCAGTATGAATTAGACTAAATGTGCTAAAGTGTAGCTAGGTTTAAGTAATGGTTAAATGAATTCTGCTAATGCTACTTGTGCTGTCTAGCAAGAATATTCTGTATCATTCCTGGATTATTACTGAATTCATTTATTTAGATATGTGAGTAAAGTGCTCCTAAGAACCAGGAAAAAATCTTTAATAGCAAATATGTGTACCCTTTAGCTGGCATGTACAGAGGGTGCATTTGTATGATAGTTTAAAAATGTCAAACTAAGGTATGAAGTTTTGCATTGAAAAAAATATGAAACCGGAACATTTTAAGAACAAATATTAGCATTTGGAATGGAAAGAGTGCTTTAAATTGTTGAAAGCAGAATCTAGAATATTCTAAGTTTTTCTTTGAAATATATGCATAAAAATTAGAAGAAACCATATTTTAAACAAAATATGTAGATTTCCTAGTTGTATTACTAAGAAGTGTGTTCAAATATTTATTTTAAAAACATTTATCTCACAGATTTGCCTGATGAACTATCAGTTACTTTGGCAGATAGGAAATAAATTAGAATGAACAAAGACTTTGCATAGTTTTGCCCAGATATTTCTGAGATTTTATCTACATGGAATGTGACTCCTACTTAGCAAGGGAAACTTGCCCAAGATTCAGCGACATGACACAGTAATAGTTCACAATAATGGCTTGGTGGTAGTTCATATTAATTACAAACATCCTTCTACTAATGACATTCTCCTCATAGAATTTTCTGCAGTGAACCCTGGACAGCTTCTGACCTTCTCTAGATTACATTTGTATGTCAGAAACCACATAGCCTATATGCAACCACAGATTTTATCACACAATTTTACACATTAACTTTTGCAGATTTGCCACTGAACATCACATTATAATATAAAACAATGTGCTGAAAATTCATCACTATTCACTGTTTTTACCAGTCTTCAAGAAAAATCTGCCTCTTTTATATTTTGGTTTGCCTCTCTTTACTCACAAAATCTTGAACTGTATCTTTTCTATTTCAAGGGGTACTGAGTACCTGACTGGGAGGAAAAAGCCTACGAGCTCCATTATCCATGTCCTATTGAGTTACCTTTCTCAGTATGGCTTGTGTTATGTCACAATCTGCCTCTATTGATATCAGATCATTTGAAAGAATGACATCAACATGTGCAGAACTATTATACTGGACAATAAGTTCCTCATTGTAGTAACAATATTTATACAGTCACAGATCCATTCCCCAGCCTCTACCCCAGGTAACTGAGCTTGATACTGGGAAAAACTGAAGGAAGAAAAAGAAGCAGAAAACTTCCTCCCAGACCAGCAAGCAGAATAGTATTGTTAAGCTACCACATCTTGAATCTGTGCCCTTTGCATGTGGAGAGGAGAAAAAGGTTAGAATTAAGTGGGAGAAAGAAGGAACAAGTCCCAATACAATGAACTAGCTCGATGTGTATATGAAGAACGAATGGTGGGGGGAAGGAAATAGATTTAATTCTGTTAAATATTTATTAATCGACCCATGGATTTTTGCAATTAAAATAATGCAATTGAAGCAATCTGAATTCATTCTACTAAAACAAAAAGTAGAGTGTATAAAAGGTGAAGTGTAAGGTTATACAGATGTGCAAAACCAAAAGAGTACAATATATCTTCAGCCAAATTCTGGCACCCTTACTCACTCTAAAGATAACACCTTATTCTATAAGTAGTCTCACTGAACTAAATTCTCACATGATTGAGAATATACAAATAAGAATAAATAAGAATGCCTTCCAAGCAGCAGAACCAGCAAGAGCAGAATAATTTGAATTTAAAGATGATAGAAATATTTCCATTTGGTTAGCTTCATTCATTTGTTATAATTTTTATTGAACAATATTATTATTTATTATTTATATTACCATAGCATGTAGGAGCCCCAATCAAGAACCAGGTCCTCACTGTGGAAGGTGCTGCACAAACGCATAACAAGAAGATGGTACCTGGCATAAGGATTAAATAGAATAGTTGACGGAACATGTTGTTCTGTCCCAGAAGAAGTGGAAGAGAACATAATAGTATCTAGATGCCTCAGATCTCCTTGACCCTTGTCAATCTGTGTATAGACTTTGGTTTTGTAGAGCTGATACCTTTGTTCTTTAGCCAGTGATCTCCTCCTAGAGATGGACATTGACTAGTGTCCATGCAGCTGTGGTTATGCTGTAATAGTCTAGAAACATTGGGGGAGGAATAGTGGTTTAAGCTTTGGCCTGCTAAATCCAGGATTGTGAGCTCAATTCTTGAGGGGGCCATTTAGGGATCTGGGGCAAAAATCTGTCTGGGGATGGGTCCTGCTTTGAGCAGGGGGATGGAGTAGATGACCTTCTCAGGTCCCTTCCAAAACCTGACATTCTATTCTATAATGTAATAAAATCTCATTGTATGGGCAAGTTAGTGGTAGAAAGGTAAGGGAGGTATCATTTCATTCATAATAATCTACAGAATCATTATTTCAATGGTGTCACCATCCATGGCATGACAGAGGGCAGGGGGGATGTGCTCCCAGCTGCAGGTCCTCTGTTTGGTGGAAATTTTGATAATATAGTATAATTGGAAATGGGCCAAGTTTTGTATCATTCAAAAGCCCTTTCTCCCACAAATGATGTGGAACAAGTATGTAAATATATATTTGAGCAAATGTTTAAAAATCAACTTTTGTTTTATTATACTTTAACACAGGAATGCATTGTTTACATAAGACATTAATCTTTGGCAATCCTAGGGAAGGTAGCCTTGACATGTAGGGACTGAAAACATTTATTCAGCAAAGTCCTCATCAACATCATCTCTGTCTAGGGTACCACTGCTAGACACATTGTCACACTGATCCTTGTCCATGCCATGTTCACACATCTCTGTACAAAGCAGGCTGCTGGCCAAACATTTGCAGGGTGGTGAGCATCTGGTCCTTGTGCACAAGCATTTGATTAGCTGAAGAATTTATTTGGGACTGCATAGTATTTCACACATAGCTGGTGTGATCAGTCCATCCACCGAGACCCATCCATGCCAATAGGAAGTGTAGTTTTGGATGTGCTCTATCATCCTGGATCCATTACATTGCTTGATCATTTGCCTTCCTGATAGCAGGTATAAATGCACCACTTGTTGGTGGCAATTTTTCTCCATTTGCCTGCTTCTTGGAAAACATCTAGCAGTGTAGCCCAGCGAGTGTTGTAATGTTGGCCTTCAAATGGTAAACTTGGCATATGAATGCCTCCAGTGCATTTATTACCTCATCATTCACTGTTCTCAGTTGTTACAAGCACCTTCAGATCAAGAAGACAGTCTCCAGAGGCTGAATCAAATGGATTCCAGTAGTGTCATCTCCTGAAAGGGCATAGCAACTTGGCAGTGCAGAGGCTTTTAATGGTCTGAGTGATAGGAACACATCTCTGATGGAAAACATCTCTGATGGAAAAACAGCATTTCTGTTCCCCAACAATAGGCACAAAAACAGAATCTTGTGGGAATCTTGGGTAGCATCTCACAGAGAGCACTAGAACATCTGTGTCTTGTGCAAAAATCTGGACTTTAGTAGCACCTCTTTCTATGACACTGATGACATGCAAGATTATTTTAGTTTCAGCCTCCTCAGGGAAACTACAAAGAAACTTCACTGAACAGTGTGAGATAGCAGCTTCAATTCTTCTAGCAATTCTTCACATGCTGGACCATTTTTCCTGCAAGGTGTGTGGTTAACCTATCCTTTATGTGAATATGAGATAGTAGCTTCTCCTTAATCGTGACATTGGAGAGGTCTGTGAGGTCAATGATTTTGTATTGGACTGGTAATATTTTTAATTGATTCCTCTTCTTATGTGTCTAAAACAAAGTGGACTTTGTTATAGGTCCAGTATTTTCTCTGTAGCCTCATAATGAATTGTTCAGCCAAATCTCAGCAGATATTAACAGTTTCTGGTTTGTCAAGAGCTTATACCCTCAACCATGCCATCTCTAACTGCTATGCTGTACAGTCTTTGCTGGCTTAAGGTTCTGGTCACATTGTCAGTAGGTGCCAGCTTAAGAAGACCACACAATATGTGTATTAGTTTTCTTTTTGCCTGGCACATACACATTGTTCCATCACATTTAGACATCAACTGTGGTAAGCAAAGAACTCAAACTTTTCCAAAGTTTCACATAGATCAAAATCAAGCTGCGATCTGGACACAACCAGGAGATGGGCAAACAATGACCTGTTTTGTAGTTTGTTCTATAATAGTCCCTGCCACTGTTCAGCTTTAGTCTGATCATCTTGATTGGAGCCCATAGATTGACAGAGCCTTGGATAATTCTTTGTGTTTCGAAGGCTTCACACAAGTAATGGACCCAATATATCTTTTCGGCTGACATCTTTAACTATCTCATCATTGAAGACTGCTTAATGTCTTGTTCAAAAATTGATGGGGTTCTGGGATTGCCAGGAAAAACCAGGAGAGAGTATTTGGATGCTGTGTTATGCTTACCAATCCCTCAACAACTTTAATTGCTCCATTTTCATGTTCCAGTGGTTTATCTGAACCAATTGCTAAAAACTATATCCATATCTCATCTTCCTTAAGAGCCTTTCTCCTAAGCATCCTCTTCAGTCCTATATATGGCACATATTTCTCTGTGCTTAGCCTTTGAATCACCACTTTCTCATCCATTAGAACCTCTGCAAAGCAATTTATGAATTCCAGCTGAATCACAGTTTGCAGTAGTAGAATAAGTATTTCTTTCTGTTGCTTATACTGTTTGATGCAACACATTATGTGCATTCTTGATATAGCACTCAGTGTGATATGCAATGTTGTGTCATGGACATGTTTTGGGTAAATGAACCCACTTTACTTTCCAGGCAATGTTCTTACTAAGAGTGACTGCTACATACAGTATTTCATCTGTCTAATGTGTTGAAACTGAGCTTAATGGATGTCTTTGGGCTTACTGTAGAAGAAGCAGTTGTTCATCTCAAAATGCATGCCCAGGGACCTAGTATAAGGCAGATCTCCCCCACAGTTAGCACTTGTCCCAGCTTCTTCAACTTTTTCCTGATGCTTGATGTACTTTCTCTCCAACCTTATCAAATTTAGTTTATGATACACTTCTTATAGCATTTAAGATGCCACTGAACTTTGTGTTTAACCAGATCCCCTGTGGTAGTATTTTCCAAAGATTCAACTACTAGTTGGTACTCTTTGTCTCTCCATTGATGCCTAAAAATAATCAAGACAAAAGTAAAACCAAGGATTTTTGTATAAATTACTTTGGGATTATTTATTGATTATGTTATGTAATGTATATTATGCAACTATGTGCATACCATTTGTGGATGGATTCCAGTAGTTTTTGGCCGGATGCTGATGTGTTAACCAGTGCCTCATTCAACTCTTGGCATAATAAATAAAGCTGATAATCAATGCCTCTGAATGGCTTCTCTTTTGCCAATGATGGCAAATCAACCGGAAGCACTCTTTCCATTTACAGTAATCTGTAACACTAAAAAAATTCAGTATCATGTTCTGAGCATTAACTGATAACACAGTACTGTCAGTTGAGGGCCACAATTTAACTTTGTGAGGACTGCATGTTTGACATGCCTGTGTTAAAGAATAATTTTAAAAAGTTGAACTTTCAATAAATTTTCTCGAATAGGTATTTACATAATTGTTCTCAGTTCGGCATGTTTCATACCATCGTGTTTGTGGGAGAAACTGCTTTAGAATGATACCCAACTTGTCTTATTTCTGATGACATTGTATTATCAACATTTTCAGCAACTGGAGGACCAGGATCTGGGAGCCAGGGAGGGTGGGTAGCGAGTCTCTCTCTGCCATGTTGCAGAGGCTGAGACCATTGAAATAATGCTTCTGTAGTTTTTCACGAATCAAAGGACACGTCCTTTACCTTCAGAGGGGTAGCCACGTTAGTCTGGATCTGTAAAAGCAGCAAAGAGTCCTGTGGCACCTTATAGACTTAATGTATCATGAGCATGAGCTTTCGTGGGTGAATACCCACTCCTTTACCTTCCTACCATTAAGTTGCCCATTGAATTACACGTGCTTCCAGAGTACAAAGTGTTGCTGACACACTTGAAGTCTCAGGTAGGAGTGGCTTGCTTGCTTCCTCACTGAGAGGTCCCAAATGTGTGGTATCAGACACCCACACTGTAATTTTGCAGGATCAGGACCTAAACTGTTAATTCAATGTAGACAGTAATTATCTCATTGCGCTGAAATATTTATTATGTTCAATCCATACTTCTGTTGTGGGTATTTGTTTTTGCTTAAATTAATTTATTAATGTCAGAAAAAAGGATTCTAAAAACATATCTAACTTTGTATAATTTAATAAATCAGCACATTTCCGTAAAACCATCATAGTAAGAATTTGGAGAATATATCCCAGAAATAACATCAATTTTTTTAACATCAGATCAAAAGATTTTCACTTTGAGGCCATCCCAGAAGAAATGACACCGGTTCCCATATCACAGTATGGCTGAAGCTCAATTTTGTTGTGAATTTTGTGTGTGGAGGGGGTTGTTTGTTTATGCTTCTTTTATAATTTTTTAACCACAAGGAAAACTCATAATACTGTGTAATTTTGGTGAAATATTATTGGTTTTGGAAAATGTCTTTGGTGGCATTTACCAAAACTATATTCAGATACCTGTGGTATTGTAAAGGACAATATATTCCTTAACCCAACTGATGTGAAATCAATTATGTGGTAGTCTGGAGCACTGGGCTTCTAAAATTGGAGGCACAGAAACTGTGATACAAGGTAAAAAGATAAAGGTTTTATGTTTAAGAATGGAACTGATAGCTCATCCTCACCACCACCATTACTTATTTGCTGCCAATTGACTTTGATATGAGCAATCTATAACCAAAAATCTTCACTGGTCCTGGGTTGAGAGTTATCAAATATCAAAACTATTTTTCAGGCTTAAATTCATGACTGAAATGCATGTATTATGGTCATTCACAGCAAAATGAGAGGCTGAGCAGAGGGAGTTCAGATTTATGCTGCATTTATGCTTACTTGTACAAATATAGAAGCACTGATATTTCTTGAGTAGAGATTTAGTCTGATTGATGCAGATGTACTGCTATGGAAGGGGGCCATATAGTATGATCAAAGCCAATAAAATCAGAAAACAAATCACATCTTAAATTGAACAGAATACATATACTGTTTAATGAACACTTATTAATCAGTAACCTGCCATTAATGCAGGGATTCTCAAACTGGGGATTGGGACCCCTCAGGGGGTCACAAGGTTATTATATGGGGGGTTGCGAGCTGTCAGCCTCCACCCCAAACCCTGCGTCACTTCTGGCATTTATAATAGTGTTAAATATAAAAAAAGTGTTTTTAATTTGGGGGGCGGGTCATACTCAGAGGCTTGCAGTATGAAAGGGGTTACCAGTACAAAAGTTTGAGAACCACTGCACTTATGTAACTATGGCTTTTTACTTTGTCTTGTCATAGCTCTAAAAAGCAGTTTTGTCAGTACAGCTGTGAATGAGTATAACATGATTGTTAACAGAACTTGCATTTTATTTAAAGCTAAATTAAATCATTTATTTAAATTGGCAATGGATGAAAAAAGTTCACTTGGTTTAATATGAGCTTGGATTTCAATAATATGATATTAAAATCCAGTCCTTCATGATATAACAACACATAGTTCTTATATAGTGCTTATCATGAGTAGATCTCAAAGGACTGTACAAAGGAAGGCAGTATATTTATCCCCATTATACAGATGGGGAAACTGAGGCACAGCAACCTCCCCACCCCCCCAAGGTCACCCAACAGAGATCTCCTGAGTTCCAGGTACAGTGCTCTATTGACTAGACCATATAATCTATGGCATATAAGAGCCTATCTTATTATTTGTTGTACAGTGGGGAGAGTATCTGTAAGTCAAGTTTTAGGATGCCTGTTTTGTATCATGGCCAGTACTTCTACAGGTGATTGCAGTTGAAGCTTGGTATTTCACTCAGATAACTGGTAAGCTGACAAAATGTTGTGGAATAGTAGTAAACTATGAACTGACCCTCTAAAAATCAGCAGAAAGCAAGGATACTGCATCACAAAATATACTCTGTTCGTTTAGGTCCAGATTACCCTGCCCTTATGTATACTGAGTACAATTTCATTGATCAAATAGTCCCATTGATTTCAAAGGGAGGTGTATGATGCTCAGCTCTTTTGGAAGTACTGTCATTTATAAGAGATCTCAAATAAGGATTTAGAAGACTAACTTTTGTCAGAGATTAAGGACACCTTAGAATCTCAAGAGCTAGATAGAGAAAAGATCTATTACACTGCAGAGTCCAAGCATTGCTTTTCTAATGTGGCATAAATTATCAAGCTCAAGTACAGGACATGCTGCATATTTATCAGATAAAACTGTTTTTTTATAAACTCTGTTGGACATCAACTTGGCTCAGATGCTGTAAAACATAATTGTCTACTATAATTTTATAATATAAGTTAGACATGCAAGCCATGATGCAACATAACACTTGACTCAGATATAGTAGTGATAAGTATGGTATAGGGAGAGAGATATGAAAATCCAGTAGTGCTTATGTTAAACCAGGTGGAATTTTTAGTTTACCTCAAATTTAAATTATTTTAGAAAGTTCTAACTAAAATGCAGCTTTTTCAACAAATATAAATCTGATGGTTTAATGTAGAAACTTCATGTTAGGCACCAAACAAAGATACATTTCATAGTTTCCAATATTATTTGATTAGTCTTAGATGTAATTAAGATAATTCTTACTTTATCATTTGTGCTTAAAGCAGATAGGTACCTGCTAGTATTTTGAAATAAAATGTAGAACAGTCAAAATGCTTCACTATGAAAGTCTTACTTCTTGTTGTTTTTATTATTGTAATTGAGGATTCATGGTTGAATAGGAGTATGAATTCAATCCTGGTGTAAAAGGGTGCCATTTTTGCATGTGATTTCATTGACCTTGCATGTGCTTATAGAACGTTTGAATATAGCCAAATGCCATTAAAATATGAGACATTTTATAATGGCTCCATTGGACCCAAAATTTTGCTCCTACAGCCTGGAGAAATCTCAGTTTTGCAATTTAATATTGGTTACCAGGCAGTAACATTAAGAGCTAAATTGTGGCATTAAGCCAAAGATCTGTGTTGGGGAAATGTGTAGCTGTAGGACCCTGACTGGAGGGTTTTGCTTAGGGAAGCACACCTGACAGAGCTCCTGGGAGTGTAGTCTACTCTGTTCAGCAGCTGGCTGTCTTCACCAAGCTAGACTATGTGGAATCCTTGCATTCCCTGTGATCAAGGACTTGCATTGTGGCCAGCCCCTAACCCGCCTTTGTGCACCCATGTAGGAAAGCTCAACAGAGGGTAGTTACACCAGAAATCCTAAGAATATACTTGTCAAGATCATATATAAATGGACAGCTTCTCTAATTTTGTATCTTGTACTTTTTTTTCTTGCTATATTAGTGCATGGTAATAGAATTGCATATGTTTTTTTGAATTAGAGGGAAAGGGAGAAAGAAAACATAAGTGGCAAAATGTGGAAGGAGAAATATAGAGGAGAGAAAAACTATCATAAGGTAAGCAATGGAAATCTCAGAGCTGGGTTGATGAACCGGTTAAAGGGGAAGTCAAATATTGGCCAAAGTCTCCAATATATGTTCGGTAAAAAAGTTGATTTCAGAATCGGATTGTGGATGGCTCTTGTGTGGGTATGCAAAAGAGGGACTGCTATCCTAGGAGAGTGGATAAAAATCTATGATATAAAATAAATAAATAAAATCTGCTTTTTAAAAATTAATTTAAATTAGATTTTTTCATTTAATTGTTTATGTTTAAATTAAATATCCTTTTATTTTAAAAATTAAACCTTTTTAAAATTAAATTTGAAATGATCACAATCTATGTTAAGGCTTATAGACTTAATATAATTATAATCATTTAATAAATTATATAATATTTATTCTACATCAGTGATCCCAACTCAAATGTTAATTACTCAAAGGGTGCTTCTTTTTAATTTATATAAAGAATCAGGGGAAGCATCTTTAACTTTTGAGGTCAACTCAATCTTTATAAGTATATCACAATGTGATGCACTGCGTTAACTAAGTATTGATACTATTTTTGTCTTTACCATGATATTTCCATTTTTCCAAATGGAAGTACCGTATATACTCGTTCATTAGCCCGTTCGTTTATAAGATGGTTAGGTAAAAATAGCAAAAACTGTATGACCCTTTCATAAGCTGACCCTATATTTCAGGGGTTGGCAAACTTTGGCTCCTGGCCCATTAGGGTAAGCCGCTAGTGGGCCTGGACGTTTTGTTTACCTGGAGTGTTTACAGGCACGGAGCCTTTGTTTCTGTTATGCAGAAAATGTTTTGTCTTAATTAGTTTGGGTTTCAGTTAAGTAGCAGGTTCAGAAGAATATTTTTGATAGACTTTTTTTAAATATAGGCAACACATTTAAGGTCATATTATTTAATGGATAAAAAACAAATTTTAAAATGCTGTTTTTGTACACATATATTAAATTCCAATTTTCATCCAAACGCAACTTGACACAAATCCCAAATAAAAAAATATTGTCTAGTAAATGAGAAATGTATCATTCACCATTTTTTAACATATTAAATGTGAACAAATTAAGAATCTGAATAAATATATGTTAAGCTATATAGCTGCTTAAATAAAGTTGTATTGATATTGTGTATTCTCCTGGTTAACAAAAATAAGTATCAAATTTAGTATAAAGGCTATATTTGGTTGCAAATCAACATGTTTTAATGGTTAAAATGACCATTTTGTATCTTTAGGAAAATAACTAAAAAGTACAAATTCAAAGCAAGATTAAAATTGATGATTTAAATCAAAGTTTGCTGCCTGCTGATTTAAATTATGCTTAAAATCAACCTGCTGACCATTCTGGGAGGGCAAGCCTAGAGGGAGGAAGTAGATTTGTGGCCCTGTTCCCTCCTGCACACTAGCCAGCAGAGATGCTTTAATTAAAGAATAATGCAGCAAAAACTAGAATTGGGTGATTCTTTTTTTTTTTCAATGCATTGTTCAGGATTTCAAGCTGTTCATGATTTCAGTTTGAATTTGGTGAATAGTTCTGGCCAAAACAAAAAAAAAAAAATTAGAAAATGTTGGCGTGTCTGTTTTCAACTTTTTCAAAGTGAGCCATTGTGAAGGGACACACCCTCACTCTGGCATGGAGGAGACTAAGGAGCTCTTCTGGACCTAATCAGTACTAATGAGGCGCACCTGCATTGTTCAGTCTGGAGGGGGAGGAACTTTAAAAGGCAAACCTGCCACAGGAAGGGGTGGTGACCAGGAAGAACGCTGCTCCACGTCAGAGATGGTTGACAACAGAGACAGGTCAGCTGAGGAGATAGTCACAGGCTGCACTGCTACTGAAGCTGCACTGGCTGGTGGCAAAGCAGTATGTCCCAAGAGGAGGGGCAGAAAGTAGGCCCCACTAAGGGACAATAGACTCTGATCAAGCACGTTGATAGAGCTGAATCCCAAAAGACTGCCTGAGAGACAGGCCACCTTTGCTTTTATTCGTTTTCACCGAGGTTCTCCACCCTTACAAGGGAAGGAGAGGGGAGAAGCCTTTCTTTTGCCTGAGTGTTTGACTCAGATAACCCCTCATGTGCTATAAACTGGGGGTATGATGGATCATAGGGTCTGGAGATGGGTCAAGAGAGCGTCTTCCCCCCCCCCCCCCGCCATTTCGATGTTTTGTTTCAAAACATTTTCTAAAGGAAATGTCATTTGAAATCAATGTTCGAAACATTTGTCTGACCCGAATTATTCTTTTTTCTCAATTTTTAATTTCAGCAAGAAAAAACAATAATAAAAATTCAGCTCTGGTTTGAAATGAACCTCCCACACCCCACAGCTTTTTCAGTTTGGCCACCAAATTAATTATTCGCTTAATTCTAGTAGGTGCCTTCCATCCACTATATGCCAATTAACTCCAGGGGGCAGCATGCCTCCCACTGTTCCTTTGAATAGCTGCCTGCTCAGAGCCATGCCTGTCATGCACAATTGACCCCTAGAGCAGAAAGGTAGGATAGGTATAACACGAGTGTTTGTCCTTTTAATGCACACAACTGCTTCCTGAGAGTGTTTTCCTGCTGTTAATTCTTCTTAGTTAACAATAATCCCTGTACTGACAAAGAAAAGCAATAGTAGGGCCTTTTGGGGGAAAAAACAGCTATTTTTTTGGTAAATAAATGACTCTCGAATTAAAACTGAAGGTGAATTTTGTGGTACTGGGGGTTGGGGTCAGAGGGATGGGAAACAGTGAGAAGTGGCAGTGATTGAGCAAGTGAAACAAAAATGAGTCACAGGACACAGAATGCTACATGAGCGTTTCCATAAGACTCCATGGAGCAGATGTTGGAATGGCCCCCTACTCAGCAATTGTCCTTTAAACATTTAAGAGGAATAGAAATCCAGCTTCTTGGCACCATTTCTATTTGTGCACATAATGACAGTACATGAAATGTAGAGTTTAGTAGTTTTGAAAACCTTATGTAAGCCAAATATTAAACCCTGGCTTGTGAAGGTTTGAATTCTTGTTACATACAAATAGAGGGTTTGTAATATATAGTGGTGAATAATTACAAATCCTGGTGTGTCCAGTTGGATACAAGCAAATCAATCCTACCACCTTCAAGCAAACAAATCTTCCATCAAAGGTTTATTCATAATAAATGTACACAAACTTTAATTAAATTCTTAGCATACTTCACTTAAATGTTCAGAATAATAAAAAATACAGTAAGAAATCTTCATGATAACATTTATTTTAAACCTTAGAACACTGAAGATTTGCATATATTTTTATTTAGTTAGATTTTAAAAGCGCTTATATTGACCCAAGATGATAATAAAATTTGCAGCCAAAATGACTTTCCACAACCAGGGCTGCCCAGAAGATTCAGGGGGCCTGGGGCAAAGTGGGGGAGCTGCAATGCTTGTACTCAGCTGGCGGTGGTCTGGGTCTTCGGTGGCATTTCGGCGGCGGGGGGCCCTTCAGTCGCTCTGCGTCTTCGGCAGCACTGAAGGGCCCCCCACTGCCAAAATACCACCAAAGACCCGGACCGCCGCCAGGCCAGGGCTCGCGGGGCCCCTGTGGGGCCCGAGGTCAGGGGCAAATTGCCCCATTTCCCCCCCCTCTGGGCGGCCCTGTCCACAACAAATTAACATTATTGTAAAAGTGCCATACAGCCATACATTTTTTTGCTCTCTCTCTGTTAAGGACATTAACAAAAATAACTAATGCCCGCAATGACTTCTTTCCTATAAAGGCATGGGGGGAAAGTTTAGCCTTATATTATGATGCCCAGACGGTCAACAGCTCCAGTTTCTGTCATAGTAGAAAGGGAAGTGAATCCTAGAGTTGAGGTCTTTTCCTGGAGAATACACTGCTGGCATCAGTCTGTTTTTATATCAAAAGGATACTAATTTAAATACCTCCAAAGATGACTACTGCCATGACATAACATAAGGAATCTCAGTAAATGTTAACAATTGCAGATCAAGAGGGTATTTTTTCTAGAACAGATTTTTATTGTCAAAATGAGCAATATAAAATAATTCAAGTTAAAAAAGAACAATGGAAAATACACTGATCTCTAGTTAGTCTTGGAAATGTTCAGAGAAATGTTTAAAAAGAGCATTCAGTGACTTTTTAGGACTATGCACAATGAATATTAATGAAATCCATAAAGTTCATGGTACCCATGCCTTACAGCTCTTTATTCCCCATAATGAGCAAATGACTTTTAAGACAAATATTAGGGATGGCCTTCATTTCCAAAATATTAAAAAGCATACATACACACAAGCGTAAATAAAGGAGTTAAACTTGAATTTGTCCATGTTCAGACATCTAATCAGGAGACCTCTGTCAAAACACATATATGAATATCTTAATTCCTTTAGAAAGATTTCATATATCTCAAAATTACTCTAATAAATGGGCCTTACATCCATATTTAGGCATCCAAGTGGAGGGATTTTCAAAAATGCTGAGCACCCAGCAGCAACCTCTGATCTAAATAATATTAGTATGCAAATATGCTAAGGAATATACTGTGTATATTTGGTTTTGCCCTGAAGTGAACTGGTGAGCTGCAGTAAAACTGTTAAAGTATACCAATCAGAGAAGGACTATTTATATACTTAGTTAGGGTATCTTCTCTCTTTCTCTTGCTGCCTTCAGTTCTGGTGTGGCTGTGTTGGTTTGTCACCAAGGCAATTTCTGGTGTGTTTTGGGGGATATAGATGACTGATGTAGTATTATTGTTCTGTGTAAATTTGTCTAAAAGGTGAACAGTATTTTTAAAGTTTTTAAAGGTTTAAAATAATTTCTGAAACTCAGAATGTATCTGAGTTCTTCTGTCCATAGTAAAAATAAGGAAATACATGTAGGTTTTTTTATCAACTTATTTGAAAGAGAAATGCTATTGAAAATTAAACGTATTTCAGTTACATGCTGAAGGGATTGTGCTAAAGGGTCTTACTGTATAAATGGAGCACACAAGCCAAAAACAATACAAACGTTTAGCTGCTGGCTTTATTCAGTCTCTTTCACTGCAAATCATAATTGCTTTAGGACTTTCTGAATCCACTTTTGAATTCAAAGCTTCAGACAAATAATTGGATTTCCTGAAAACATGCTGAGCTATGTTGCTCTCCCTGTCTTGCTTTGTGTCCTCAGGGCTTCAGTCTCTGCTTTATATCAAGCTGCACCTAGTAGGCTAATTGGAGGGATGGGTAGATCACTCTGCATTAAGATGTCCATCTGTATTAAATAAAATCTCCTCAACAGTCTTTATCATCTTCAACAGAATTATCACTGTAGAGCTGACGAAAAGGAAACTAAGTAAAAATGGCTTTGTAATTTACCAGTGGCTTTGGTGTGTTAGCCCCATAGACCTGTGATCCAAGCCAATTATATTCTAGCTGACTTATTTTTACAACACTTTGACATTGTATACTCACTTCATGTGTCTCACTGACTGCAGGGCAGCTTAAATAAAAGAAGGTGTTGTCTTTTTATCATTGTTATTTTACACTAATAGCATGTAATAAGCTGAGGACTTTTTTACAAGTGTAAAAACTGAATAAACAAACTAGAGTTGCTAGTGGGACAAGAAACTCCCACATACTCTGCAAAGCTTGAATCTCCACTGTTTGCCTTGCACTATGTGCAGTCTGTTCCATTTGGCAAAGTGAGTGTGAACTCTACTATTGTGATTTGATAGTGCTATACAAACTCTTTGTATTCACTTTGCATTGGTGATAAATGGCTATTCAGGGTGCAAGGTGCAATCAAGAATCCTGACTTTTTTATTTAAAAAAAACAAACTGTTCTCTAGATTATAAAGCTTATGTTGTTCTTAATTAAAGCACTTTGCTATTTTAAAATGCACATGCTCCTCCTCTGAGTTGTTCTTTTATGATTCTTCATGAAAAATGCAATTAGCATTTCAAGCAGGGGTGCCCAAAATATTATCTCTAGTAGAAAGAAAAGCTTATTTAGATGGTGGGGGGAGGGGGGCAGTTGCTTTAAAAAATGTAGGCTAATACTTTTAACTATGTCCTGTTTCAAAATACATTAAGTTCCTGGGATCACCTATAGACTACCACCAACATATAACACATTTTTAAAAACATGTTTGCACCTAATATAGAAAGGTTTTAGACCCTTAAACAGCACTTAATTATAATGTGTTCACTAATACACTTTTAAAAAAAAAACCTCTTACCCTAGACTAGACAAGGCCAAAGGGGCAGATCCTTGGTGGGTGTAAATAACATAGCTGGTGCAAGGTTTGTATTACAAACACAGGGCAACATTTTAAAATGTGGGTGCCTAAAGTTAGACAAATCAATCCATGTTTAAACCTGATTTTCAGAGGCCCACAGCTCCCATTAATTTATTGGGAATTGTGTTAACAATGCATGCCTCAGGATTTGGCTCAATATGACCTAAATTTTCCTACTGTGACAGAGCTTCATTCATTCAAATAAACAGTAATTTTTGACAAGCCTTAATCATGTTCTAGAAGTCCACTTACTATGGAATGAACCATGAAACTGAATACAAGTATCAGTGACCAAAAAGCCACTTTCATCCTTTCTATGTACTATTGTTTTATTTGACTTTGTCTGGTTATACAGTAGTTGCACAAAGCTGATGCTAAATGTACACAATGAACATTGTTTTGTATCTTCCATATATAAAAGCAAATGTTTCAGAAAACACATCTAAATCTAAAGAAGACTGTGCCACTCTGACAAAGTCAGACTTAGCCAGACTGATTCACATATGCGTAACCTTCAGACTTGATTATTCTAATTCCCTATAGCAAAATGGAAATGCATGAATATGATGGCCTAAAAAGCTACACTTTGGTTCAAAACAGAGCAGGAATATAGATACGAAGGTATGAACATACATGAGAATGGACAGGTATGTGAAGGGATGGAGCTGGGGCTCTGAAGGCATGATCCTCCACAACACAAGTGCTGAGTGTTGTGAGTAAGACAGGGAACCCAACCTTCCATGAATGAGCATGCTGATGCATGTTTGTTAATTTACTCATCCCCAGAAGTAGGAGTATGGTATAAGGCCTTGGCTACACTTACCCGGTAGTTCGGCGGCGAGCGATCGAACTTCTGGGTTCGACTTATCGCGTCTAGTCTGGACACGATAAGTCGAACCCGGAAGTGCTCGCCGTCGACTGCGGTACTCCAGCTCGGCGAGAGGAGTACCGCGGAGTCGACGGGGGAGCCTGCCTGCCTAGTGTGGACCAAGGTAAGTTCGAACTAAGGTACTTCGAACTTCAGCTACGTTATTCACGTAGCTGAAGTTCCGTACCTTAGTTCGAATTAGGGGGTTAGTGTAGACCTGGCCTAAGACCAGATTGTGCCTTTAAGAAACAGGCCAGTGTTGAGGGCAATATCAGGGGCAGCAAGTTTGTATAATTTTTGGTGGTACCCAGAACGGTTCCAAGTCACGCCCCCCCCCCCCCCCCCTAAGGGTCTGGGAGGAAGTTTGGGTGCAGGAGGGGGGAAGGGTTGGGCTCTGGGAGGGCGTTTGGAACCATGGGCTTTCATGTTTACTGTCTCCCAGGGCCAGATTCTGCCACCCACAGGACTTTTATTAGAAGAAAAGAAGTAGCAGTACTCCGCCAAACTCTACCCACAAACCATGCTCCACCCACTTGAAGCAGAAAGGAGATGCAACTCACAGTAGATTGTGCAGCTGTTCAAAATATGATCGTGCATATTTTGCTGTGCTGCACTGGTAGCCTTATACCTGATGTCATCCAGAGACACATTTGGACACACGCTTGAGGTTGGCTGGATTTAGGCCAAGGTACATACGTAGGGCACTGGCTCCTAGAGTGATGTGCTGATGTGAGAGTCTAAGTTTCATTTTGAAAAATTCTGCTTCTAACTCTTTTGAAGAAAAGCCTGGAAACCTGAACAGAGTATACTGAGGCAATGATATTTGCCTGAGACTGCAAATGGGCAATAGCAGAAAGAGAATGGCAGCCTTCAGAGTGAGATTGGAAGTCACTTAGCCTCACACCCACCATCCATCAGAGCAGACCAGGCACCTGGCTGATTTGGGGGAGGCACTGGATGCTTGATCATTGATGGAGCTTAGATGCCCCCAGGCTTTGTTCCTTTCCTCTTTTCTTTGGTCTTTTGGCTACATGGTTTATATTTTGTGAGGAGGGGAAGAAGTCGTGTTGTTCTTCCAAGTGTTATCCACTCACAGCCCAAGAATGAGCTGTAGATTTATGAGAATTCACACATTAATAGATTTTTATAGCCAAAAGAGACCATTATGATTATCTAGTCTGACCTGATCCCCTGTATAACACAGGCCAAGGAATATCACCCAATGATTTTTTCATTAAATCTGCAATTCCTGGTTGAGCTAGAGTATACTTTAGAAAGACTTTAGGTGAATTACTACATCTCTGAATAAATTGCTCCAATCATTCATTACCCTTACTGTAAAAAAAGTGTCTCAGTTCTAGTTTGAGTTTATCCAGTTTAAACTTCCAGTAATTGGATCTTGTTATGCCTTTGTCTGCTAAGCTACAAACCCCTCTATTATCAGAACTCTTTTCACCATGTGGGTACTTAGGATACCATAAGATCCATGATCAAAACTACTCTTAACATTTTCTTGGATAAACTAAAGCAACTGAGTTTCTTTAGCCACTCACTGTAAGGCTGTTTTTTTCTGATCTTGAATCATCCTTGTAGCTCTTTTCTGAACCTTTCTAAGGGTATGTCTACACTACGAGAGTAGTTGGATTTTACTTAAATCGAATATGTGGAATCGATATTACAAAGTCGAACGTGTGTATCCACACTAAGGACAGTCATTCGACTGTGTGAGTCCACACTAACGGGGCAAGAGTCGACATTGGAAGCGATGCACTGTGGGCAGCTATCCCACAGTTCTTGCAGTCCCCGCTGCCCATTGGAATTCTTGGTCGAGCCCCCAATGCCTGCTGGGGAAAAAAATGTTTTGAGGGTGGTTTTGGGTAACTGTCGTCATCCAACCGTCACTCCCACCCTCCCTCCCTGAAAGCGCCGGCGGGCAATCAGTTCGCGCACTTTTCGGGTGAGTGACAGCGTGGACGCCACAGCACTGCGAGCATGGAGCCCGCTGCGACCATCGCTGCAGTAATGGCCGTTGTCAACACCTCGCACCTTATCATCCACCTTTTCCAGAGGCAGATGCTGAGAAATCGGGCGAGGAGGCTACTGCAGCGTGGTGAGGACATGAAGTCTGAGAGTGGCACAGACCTCTCACAAAGCACGGGACCCCGCACCATGGACATCATGGTGGCAATGGGTCATGTTGATGCTGTGGAATGGCGATTCTGGGCACGGGAAACAAGCATGGACTGGTGGGACCGCATAGTGCTGCAGGTCTGGGATGAATCACAGTGGCTGCGAAACTTTCGTATGCGGAAGGGAACTTTAATGGAACTTTGTGAGTTGCTGTCCCCTGCCCTGAAGCACAAGGACACCCAGATGCGAGCAGCCCTGACTGTCCAGAAGTGAGTGGCCATAGCCCTCTGGAAGCTTGCAACGCCAGACAGCTACCGGTCAGTCGCGAACCACTTTGGCATCGGCAAATCTACTGTGGGGGTTGTTGTGATGCAAGTAGCCAACGCAATCGTTGAGGTACTGCTGTCAAAGGTAGTGACCCTGGGAAACGTGGAGGTCATCATAGATGGCTTCGCTGCGATGGGATTCCCAAACTGCAGTAGGGCTATAGATGGAACTCACATCCCTATCCTGGGACTGGACCACCAGGCCAGCCAGTACATTACCTGAAAGGGGTACTTTTCAATGGTGCTGCAAGCACTGGTGGACCATAGGGGACGTTTTACAAACATCAACGTCGGATGGCCGGGCAAGGTTCATGACGCTCGTGTTTTCAGGAACTCTGGTCTGTTTAGACGGCTGCAGGAAGGTATTTACTTCCCGGACCACAAAATAACTGTTGGGGATGTGGAGATGCCTACAGTGATCCTCGGGGACCCAGCCTACCCGCTAATGCCCTGGCTCATGAAGCCCTATACAGGCGCCCTGGACAGTGAAAAAGAACTCTTCAACTACCGGCTGAGCAAGTGCAGAATGGTGGTGGAGTGTGCTTTTGGACATCTCAAGGGGAGATGGAGAAGCTTACTGACTCGCTCTGATCTCAGCGAAACCAATATCCCCATTGTTATTGCAGCTTGCTGTGTGCTCCACAATCTCTGTGAGAGCAAGGGGGAGACCTTTATGGTGGGGTGGGTGGTTGAGGCGAATAGCCTGGCTGCTGATTACGCCCAGCCAGACAGCTGTGCGATTAGAAGAGCCCAGCGGGACGTGCTGTGCATCCGGGAGGCTTTGAAAGCTAGGTTCCTGAGTGAGCAGGGTAACCTGTGACTATTACGTTTGTTTACAGAGAAGCTGAACCTGCCCCCGTTTCTTTACCCAGTGAATGTTCACTATCCTCTCCAGTTTCATACCCCATTCACCCCCTTCCCCGCCTTCCAACACACATTTAAAAATAAAATCACTGGAAATTTGTTAATGAACACTGTTTTCTTTATTACTGTTTTCGCGGTAAAGTGTTGAAACTGGGACGCAGACTGTGGTGGGGAGCGGGTGTAGTGTAGTGATGCAAAGGACGCTTCTAAACTCGAGGAATGACATGCTCCTGCTTCTAGAGTGGTCCGCACTGGTGGACTGGTTGTTTCAACGGAGCCTGCCACCCCTCCTGTTCGGGACTCTGTGTGGGGGGGCTATGTGACTTTCTGGCAGGGGGAGGACGGTTACAGATCCCCTGCTGCGTGGCTCTGTGATCCAGGATAAGGACCTCTGCATAAGATCTCTAACCGCCCTCCCCTGCCACAAAGTCACATAGCCCCCCCCCCTCCCCCCAGAAAATGAAAACCACCTCCCAGACTGACCAGGGTACCTAGTGACTGCAATGTGTGTGTGACCTGCTGCTGAATCTGCCCCCGTTTCTGTACCCTAGTAAAGGTGACTGTCCTGTCCAATTACCAACTCCCTTCCCCCACTTCAAACAGACTGTCCTCTAAAAAAACATGATGGAAACAGTAATTAACAGAAACGTATTTTTTATTAGCAACTACACAGTTAGGGGATGAAACTGGGATGGGGGCTTGGGTGAGGCGGGAAGGAAAGGACTTATCAAATTTTGGGGAATGACAGCCTTTTGGTACTTGAGCAGTCTGCAGGGGTGGAGTGACAGTTTTCATGGACTCTGCCGCCCCTCCTTCTTGGTACTTTGGGTGAGGGGGGTATGGGACTTGGTGGCGGGGAAGGGTGGTTACAGATAGACTGCAGCGGGGCTCTGTCCTCCTGCCTCCGGTCCTGCAGAACATCCACAAGGCGCCGGAGCGTGTCTGTTTGCTCCCTCATTAGTCCAAGCAGCGTTTGAGTCGCCTGCTGGTCTTCCTGCAGCCACCTCTCCTCCCGTTCGCTGTGTGCTCGCTGGTATTGCTACATGTTCTCCCTCCACTGGGTCTGCTGGGTTGCCTCGGCTTGGGACCAGCCCATAAGTTCTGAGAACATGTCGTCCCGTGTCCTTTTCTTTCTATGCCTAACCTGTGCCACCCTCTGGGAGTGTGATACCAGGGTAGGTCGGGAGACAGTCACAGCTGTGGGATGGGAAAAAGGGAGTGAATTCCTCAGAAAGATGAATTTTTTGGTGAACAAAGAACATAGTCTTTCTCTGTGAACAAGACCATGAACAGCACCTATCACATGCGCACTCAGGACAAGGTCGAATTTTCGGCCTTTGCATTCAGTGCCTGGGGTCTTGCAGTGCAGATCAGTCAAGCGCGGCCGGACAGCGGAATTTGGGTAGCAAAGGCTTTCCAATTACCTCCAGGAGAGCTTCGTGGAGATGTCCCATGAGGATTTCAGCTCTATCCCCGGACATATAGACCGAATTTTACTGTAGCTGCACTGGCAAGGACTAAACAGTAGAGCGCCTAGGGCAAACCAATCATGATAAACCGGACATTGTTAGATTTTTTGGCAGTAGTTGCACTACCAAAGACTAAGACTTTAAGCACCTAAGGCAAAGTAATCATGAAAAACCAACTGTTAATATTAATGTTCTGTTCAAAATAAATCTTTACATGTTTATAACACTTACCGACTGATCCTTCCCCTCATTCTGGGTCCGGGTTAATGCCTGGGGACGGTTGGGAGGGGATCTCGGTGAGGGTGATGAAGAGATCCTGGCTGTCTGGGAAATCAGCGTTGTAAGCGCTGTCGACTGCCTCATCCTCCTCATCTCCTTCCTCATCTTCCCCGTCCGCTAACATTGCCGAGGAAGCGGGCATCGACAATATCCCATCCTCTGAGTCCACGGTCAGTGGTGGGGTAGTGGTGGCGGCCGCACCTAGGATGGAATGCAGTGCCTCGTAGAAACGGCATGTCTGGGGCTGGGATCCGGAGCGTCCGTTTGCCTCTTTGGTCTTCTGGTACCCTTGTCTCAGCTCCTTGATTTTCATGCGGCACTGCGTTGCATCCCGGCTGTATCCTCTCTCTGTCATGGTGTCAAGGCTGGATCCCCACTTTGAACTTTAGGGTACAAATGTAGGGGCCTGCATGAAAACTTCTAAGCTTAACTACCAGCTTAGCTCTGGTTCCGCTGCCACCATTTCCCAATTTTTCCCTCCCTGGGAAGCCCTGAGAAACCTTCACCAATTCCCCCGTGAATACAGATCCAAACCCCTTGGATCTAAAACAAGGAGAAATTAACCATTCCCCTCCTTCCTCCCACCAACTCCTGGTGAATCAAGATCCAAACCCCTTGGATCTTAAAACAAAGAAAAATCAATCAGGTTCTTAAAAAGAAGGCTTTTAATTAAAGAAAAAAAGTAAAAATCATCTCTGTAAAATCAGTATGGAAATTAACCTTACGGGGTAATCAAACTTAAAGAGCTCAGAGGACTTCCCTCTAGTCTTAGGTTCAAAGTACAGCAAACAAAGATAAACACTCTAGTAAAAGGTACATTTACAAGTTGAGAAAAACGAAGGAAAACTAACACGCCTTGCCTGGCTATTTACTTACAAGTTTGAAATAGGAGAGACTTGTTTAGAAAGATGTGGAGAACCTGGATTGATGTCTGGTCCCTCTCAGTCCCGAGAACGAAAACACTCCCCAACAAAGAACACAAACAAAAGCCTTCCCCCCCCCAAGATTTGAAAGTATCTTGTCCCCTTATTGGTCCTTTAGGTCAGATGCCAACCAGGTTACCTGAGCTTCTTAACCCTTTACAGGGAAAAGGATTTTGGAGTCTCTGGCCAGGAGGGATTTTATAGTACTGTACACAGGACAGCTGTTACCCTTCCCTTTATAGTTATGACACATGGCTTTTGAGATCTTCTCGTAGATCTTTGCATTCCGTCTTTTCGATCGCAGCTCCGAAAGCACGGACTCATCGCCCCACACAGCGATCAGATCCAAGACTTCCCGATCAGTCCATGCTGGGGCCCTCTTTCTATTCTGAGATTGCATGGCCATCTCTGCTGGAGAGCTCTGCATCATTGCCAGTGCTGCTGAGCTCGCCACGATGTCCAAACAGGAAATGAAATTCAAACTGCCCAGACAGGAAAAGGAATTCAAATTTTCCCAGGGCTTTTCCTGTGTGGCTGGTCAAAGCATCTGAGCTCGGACTGCTGTCCAGAGCGTCAACAGAGTGGTGCACTGTGGGATAGCTCCCGGAGCTATTAGCATCGATTTCCATCCACACCTACCCTAATTTGACATGGCCATGTCGAATTTAGCGCTACTCCCCTCGTTGGGGAGGAGTACAGAAGTCGAATTTAAGAGACCTCTATGTCGAACTAAATAGCTTTGTTGTGTGGACGGGTGCAGAGTTAATTCGATTTAACGCTGCTAAATTCGACATAAACTCCTAGTGTAGACCAGGCCTAATTGTCAACATCCTTTTCAAAATGTTTGGACACCAGAACTGAACACAATACTCCAGTAATGGAGACACTAATTGATATGATTGGGTAATTCAGAAACCTCAGAGCTTTGATGTCATGCTTTCTGCAAACACAGGCAACAACGAACTCAGTTACACTTGGTTCACATTTTGAAGCTTTTCTTCACAACTATAAAAGATAGAGACTTTAAAAAATGAAGCTGAGATTATGGGGAACAAGGTGACAACCCCCATAACCATATTATAAGAACCTACAGGACTAAAATGTGGGCCCCTGGGGGTTCTGGGCCACTGGTGCCTCCACATCACCGTTAGAGGCTTAGGCTGGGCATCCCTGGAAGGACCCTGCAAAGCTAAGCTTAGCAGGAAATATCTCCTGCAGGATCTGTGTAACCTTATCTATAGATTATGTATTAATTATATTGATTCCCAGTTATTATTTTTGAGGGTTGGTAGGTTCTTGTCCCAAGATCAGGCCCAGTATAATTCAAATAATTATATAGTTGGGAACCCCCCTGTGCACAGCTGCAGCAGGAACTCTGCTATATTTACAAATAATGTATTAATACATTTAGCACAGTCATAAACTCTCCAACTCAGTAAGGTAGATAGAGACACTACAAAATGTACATCTGCACATCCATCCCTTGCAGAATAACCTAAAATGTTAGCCATCAGCTTCCTCATCACCATCATTTCCCCCCTCATCACCAGAGACCATCACTTCCAAGGGTTACTGCTCTCTCACTCCTACTGCCCATAGGCAGGGATCCAACTTTTATAATATCAACAAGGAGTCTGGTGGCACCTTAAAGACTAACAGATTTATTTGGGCATAAGCTTTCGTGAGTAAAAACCTCACTTCTTCGGATGCATAGCTATGCATCCGAAGAAGTGAGGTTTTTACTCACGAAAGCTTATGCCCAAATAAATCTGTTAGTCTTTAAGGTGCCACCAGACTCCTTGTTGTTTTTGTAGATACAGACTAACACGGCTACCCCCTGATACTTAACTTTTATAATATGTTACTCTGACTCCACTATGTCTGATGCATATTCAGTAGGGGTTTCTCCTCTCTTCCTTATTTGTATTTCCTCATGCTACTAATGTTGAGGTGCCCTTCTCCTATAGGCTAGTTAGTATATCAATGATCTCAACTTATTATATATGTAAATTTGTTGCCATGGCACTCTTGTGGTCAGTCATCTGATTGGATGTTGACTCATGTTCCTGTGGTTGGTAGGTGTCATTATGGTAAATTCCGACACAATTCCCCCATTCACATTCTATTTTCAGTCCCACGGAATTTATGAAAAGTAACAGAGGGTCCTGTGGGAAGAAGTGAGGTTCTTACCCATGAAAGCTTATGCTCCCAATACTTCTGTTAGTCTTCAAGGTTCCACAAGACCCTCTGTTACTTTTTACAGATTCAGACTAACACGGCTACCCCTCTGATACGGAATTTATGGGTGATCATTAGGTCATTTATCTGTGCCAGAGTTCAGAGGCCTCAAACCTTATGCTAACTGCTGAAGCTAATGTGTCACAGGATAGAATAGAATATTAGGGTTGAAAGAGAGCTCAGGAGGTCATCTAATCCAATCCCCTGCTCAAAGCAGGACCAACACCAACTAGATCATCCCAGTCAGGGCTTTGTCAAGCTGGGCCTTAAAAACCTCTAAGGATGGAGATTCCACCACCTCCCTAGGTAACCCATTCCAGTGTTTCACCACCTTCCTAGTGAAACAGTGTTTCCTAATATCCAACCTAAACCGCTCCCACTGCAACCTGAGACCATTGCTCCTTTTCTGTCATCTGCCACCACTGAGAACAGCCGAGCTCCATCCTCTTTGGAACCCCCCTTCAGGTAGTTGAAAGCTGCTATCAAATCTCCCCTTACTCTCCTCTTCTGCAGACTAAATGAGCCCAGATCGCTCAGCCTCTCCTCATAAGTCATGTGCCTCAGTCCCCTAATAATTTTCATTGCCCTCCACTGGACTATCTCCAATTTGTCCACTCTCAGGGCTGTAGGTTCCTTGCATTATTGCTGAATATAATGAATATAATATATATGAATATAATGAAGCCAAAGCAGTGACTATAATAAAGGCAAGGTAGTCCTATGGCCTACAATTCCCCCGCCCCTCCGATAGGGCAATTGTTAATGAGCCCGATTACATAAATTTAGGTCCTTACTCTTGGTTTAAACCCATGATTTTTATATAACAGAATAGATGACAGATAAAGGAGAATTGCCACCTGTCGAATTAGTATATGTGCCTTTGTGATGTAACAAAAATTTTGACCCAGTGACTTTGCACTCCAATTGACCATAAAAATATATTGATATTTGTTATTACACAATACTGGCCATTTCCACTATATGTCACTCTTCTTATAAGGCTCTTCCTGTTCCATTTTTTAAAAACAGTTTTTAACAATACAGTTTAGCTACTGCTAATCTTTGATTACATGTTGGACCTTTCCCAATTCTAAAATTATAGGATGGTGCTACTTGTGTATACTGTATGCAGAACTGATTTATGCCATACTGTACCCATTGCTACTCCTGGTATAGGTGTAGCCACCTCCCAGCCCAGAGTTATTGATTTTCCCAAGTTACTAAAGATGACATTGTTACATCCATTATCTCATAGCTGAGGGTATACTTTCACCTGGCATATCATATACAATATGCACAGATGTAACTAAATCTCTATTACCAGTGATGCTGTGTGAGATGGAAAGAACTCTCAGAACTGCTGCTAAGTTTGCAGGGCTGGAATTTAGGGGGAAAAAGGAAATCCTTTTATTTGTAAGTTGAGCACTTATGATACACAACTCAATGAAAGACACATTTTACCATCTTTATTCATGATGAATAGTACCTTATTCCAGAAATGCACCGACATTAAATCCAAGTGAGGCTATTCACAGATTAAGGTACTACTTGAGATTTGTAAAAGTGACCAGGGCTCAAACTGGGCTTAGTAATGTTGGGTTGGTGACACAGCATGTGTCACAACCGAGATGTGGGCAGTCTGACTGAGTTTTCAGAGCAAGAAGCAGGGAGGGTCAGGTTAACATGAGATCAAGGTCAGGTGCCAGATTACATACAGCAATCAGAGAGTGAGGTCAAGGACATACCAGAGTCAGAAGCCAGAATCTAGGTTCTATCATATAGTAGGGTGTGGAGCAGTCGCTGAAGCAAGCAGGCAGTCTATGTTGTTGTTCAAACAGCTCCTCATCATGGCTTCCTGGTTTATATACTGGTATCAAGCAATCAGTGGTCTGTAAGGGGCTGCAGTTAAATAATTCCCTATTGTAAATTCTTAGCAAACCCCTGTCAGGGTGAGGTTGCAAAGAATACATTGTACTTTGCATGCAACACAATTAAAAATTAATCATGTTATCTAGCTGTATGGGTGTACCATGTTGAATAGTTACATTATATTAACACATTCTTTCTTTTGTGCTTTAAGACGTATTATGACTTAGTTAATTATGAAATAGTAAAGAGATGGTCCAGGTGGAAACTAGAGAAAAAGTTCACATCCAAATTAAGGTGTTTCTTTTGTATTCTGCTCAAATAACAATGGCACTGAAACACCGAAAGTGCACAGTGATAAGCGTGTACCTTCTCATCTTTACAAAAACATTTTTTAAGTTTGCAAAATTTCCTCTTAACATGGAAAGCAACCCCATGATGGGGAAGTGGAATAATTCCTTCCTAAATGTCTTACTTATTGGGTTAATGTATTGTAAGCAAAAAATATCAATGGAAACAGCAGAAAAAATTACTGACTTTCTTTCTCACATGCACAAAAAAATGTACTTGTCATAGTTAGGTTATGCATGATTACACTTGTAATGCAAAATCTTATTTTTTCTTAATCTGTATAAATTGTGTTTATAGCAGCTAATGATAGAGTGAAAATGTTTACATATGTCTATACATAAATCACTTCCAGAACCCATTATCATAAGAA
This sequence comes from Chrysemys picta bellii, assembly GCF_011386835.1. NCBI lineage: Eukaryota > Metazoa > Chordata > Testudines > Emydidae > Chrysemys > Chrysemys picta. The sequence goes on from NC_088792.1 coordinate 124,855,192, forward strand.
ATCTCTTACAAGATTCTTATTATTAGTCTTTTGGCAAGATAGGTAGTTTTATTTAATTAAGGTGTTAAGTGAATTAAAAATGACATCTTTAGAGAGAAATGGATGATTGGTTTGGAAGTGGGTTAATGGCAGTTTTACAACAAAATCCTGAGAAGTGCCTGAAAGAATATTCATATGAATTTATGAAAAAAATCAATTTATGAAATTAAAAGAAATTATAAAAGTCAAGGTTCAAAATCCTGAATATGCCCTTTTTTCAAATGAAGAAACATATGGCGTTCATAGTGGTATTAATATAGGAATTCTCAGGGCCGGTGCAAGGCAGTTTCACACCCTAGGCAAAACTTCCACCTTCCACCACCCTCCCACCTAGCTAACCCCGCCTCCCATGGCAGCTAACCCAGCCCCACACCTGGGGAGTCCGCCACCCCCCCTCGCCCAGGGAGCCCCCCCCTCCGCAGCAGCTAATCCTGCCCAGGGAGACTCCCCTCCCCCCCCACGGCAGCTATCCCTGCCTGGGGAGCCCGTCCCAGCTCACCTCCGCTCCACCTCCTTCGCTGAGCACGCCGGCGCCGCTCTAATTGTCCTCCCCTCCCAGGCTTACATTGCCAATTGGAGGAGACTTGTGAGGGGCTGAGTGCTCAGCGGAGGAGGCAGAGTGGAGGTGATCTGGGGCAGGGAGTAGTTCACTTGTGCGCCTCCTCCCCCGTTACTGCAGGCAGTCCTCCCCGCGCCAGCTCACCTCCACTCCACCTCCTCGCCTGAGCAGGCTTTTAGGTGGCCCCAACCACTAGGCATCCTAGGCAGCCTGGGAATTCTGAGTTTTGTATTGAACCATTTCATCATTGTGTTAATCCAGATGTTGGTCTTCTGCAGTCTACAGAACATTGGGGGCATATTTAGTGTTGACATTGGTATACCAAATAGAATGAAAAAGTACACATTCACACGTAAGTGGGAATTTACCAGACTGTGCCAGGTTTCATCACATATATGTTTACTTTATCTTCTTCTGTGATCTGTAGTGCAATCCTAATGTAGAGCCTGACTTTGATTCAGCAAATTACTTAAGTATGTGCATAACTTTAAGCATATGAGTAGTCCAATTTACCTTATCCCCTTGCATTAAGAAAAACAAACGAGAACAAAAATAAAGTCTTCATGACAGAGCACAGAGTGTCTCTTATATAACATGGTGTATTAATACTGTCTCACAACAGTCTGATGAAAGGGAAAATGGCCAAAGCAATTTTGGAGGCCATGTGCTCTCGAGGAGTAGGAGGAGGTGTGGTGTGATTTAGGAAAAAGAAGGTAACAGCAAATCAATGGTACTCGCCCCAAGCTCTGTTCCACAAAAGAAGTTCTGGCGATTTGAAATACCATTCAGAGTAGATTGGGAAAATGCTCAAAATATGATTGCATGTGCTCTACTGGACTCCTGAGGCTCGCCTCCCTGTCAGAAGTGGTTAAGATACACTTATGGGCAGGTATAGTTTAAGGTATAGATACAATAGACACTTGCCTAAGACTCTGGATCCCAGAGTCCTGCGATGAAGTCAGAATCTAAGTTTCTGGGTTTTTGGTTTTGGTTTTGTTTGTTTAATTCTTTAATTCTATTTCTAGCCTTCATGTCAAGGCTGATTCCACACTCTGGCACTTCGAGTGCAGAAAGTGGGGATCTACAAGGATTCTAAAAATTAATACTGGCCACTCCAGGTTTGTATTAAACTCCCAAGGTTACAGCTTCTCTCTGACCTGGATGTTGCCACCAGCCTCCAACCAATAAGATATAAACAGAAATAAACCTAATTGCATCATTCTAGACATTTTCTGATTTATGAGTAGGTTTTAGGTATGATCTGATGATTTCCATACCCGACAAAAAAGCTTTTTTCAGCATAGTCCCAGCCCTGTCTCTGCTCTGTCCCCTTTCTCCGAAGAACAACAACAGAGCAGACAAAGGGAAGTTTTTCCCAATTTCAAAAAGGGAGCTACCTCCCCCGCCCCCACCTTCATTTATCACAGCTGTAATGAAAAAAAAATCAAAACATGACTTAAATGTAACTGATGCAGTCATGGCTGCCAGATTCTGAATCTGCTCTGTGAAACCCTGATCTGATCTGGGGGTAAAGGGACTTAGATACTCCACTGAGCTCTGCAGAATTGGCTTTCTCTTGGTGGAGCTCAGATGCTCCCTGTGAGTGCTCCTTTCCTCTGGCCTTTTTGCCTTATGGATCAGAATAGGAGAAAAATAGTGGCATTCTGATAAGCATCATCCACTTATGGCACTTGAGGTGACAGTCACAGTAAATTATGTAGCTCTTTCTTTTGTGCATTCATCAGCACTGAAATAGTTAACAATATTGAAATTTAAATGATCATCATTGGACTCTTGTGTTAACACCACTTGATACAAAAGGGAGTATAACCAGCTTCTAAGCTTTTGTTCCAAGCTCTCTGCAGATTGAGGCAGACATCTCTGCCTCCATTTAAAAAAAATACACCACCGCTACAATATGAGATTCAGGAGAACAATATGGTAGCCTCAGAAAAAAAAACACAAGGTACCAACCTGGTGTAGTTCAAACAAATTTGATCCTTCGGGTAACCCTCAGAAAAGAGTCTGTAAATTTGAGACTGTAGAGGTCAATATTCCTACTTAAATGTAAGGGTAAGAGATGTTTTAATTTTTTTTAAATGTATATTAATGCATTATTTTAATTGGGATAGTAATACACACTAGTTTTAATATTTTAAAATATCCTTTTTATATACATATGTCCATTTTATAATAATAATGATTATAGACAACTGCCTCCACCTAACAGGACATCCAGTGTGTGGCAATTCTTAATATAACACACATATACTCTTGTGCCTTATTAAATAATTACAATCGGGGCAGGCATAGGAATTTAAATTTGATCCTTTTTGGAGGGACACCGCAAGTTCTGTGCCCCTGTGCAGCCCCTGGGGCCAGGAGGAGCTCATGCCTCTTTCGTTCTCCCTCTCCCCCCTCCATGCAGCCCCTGGGGAATTCTGTGCTCCAGACAATTATTTGGGAGGCCTGTGCCCCTGCTTGCCCCCCTTTTTGTGCATTTTCCTGATTGTTGAAAATGATTATCCCAGCAGTAATAAAAATATTGAGTAAATAATGCAAAAAATAATTTGCAAATGTTTATTCACAAAACAAAACACAGCAAATACACTTCAGTGATACTCTTCTTCAAAAAGTAATGTGAGCAAAATTTTATGGCATATGCATTTGCAGTATGATTTGCACCAGGACATCTTGAAAGCTCTTAGTGGGGTGGAGAGGGATTTGATCAGGAAGCAGAAACAATATTTTGTGATGTAGGAGATCACAAATAGCACATTAATAATAGTGAATTAATGAGGATGCTTCACCTAGAACTCTGAATATCTTTGCTGTTGTTATTTTCTCCAATGATAACTACTTCTTTAATGTAGTTTGTGACTTGTGTAAATGAAATGAAGGTGTTTATCTCTTGTATGAAAATACATAGTTATGTAATGAAGAGTATACATTTGTCTGAAGGGAGAACTGGTAAATATAATATTAATTGATTAGCATGATGTAAAAGATATTTTTTCCATTCTGCTGTATTAAAAGCAAAAATAATAGTTATTCTGTGACAATGCTCCACATGCTCTCAGTTTTAAGAGAATCTTTTTGGCCTACCATAGATCAGCATCAGCTTTTATAATCCTGACATTGGTGTGTGAAATTATAACAGATGCTGATTTGGGGGAAAAACTGTAATGAAAAAATTCAAATATTTTTTCCTACAGAACATTACCTCAAATTGGCATCTTTCCTCCCTCACAAACCCAAACAACACCCCTCCCCTACTCCAACAGAGAAAAAGTGCAGTAGCAAAAATGGGTGGGGCTGAAAAATAAATATTGGGTCCCTCAACACAGATGGAGTAGTATAAATAGCCAGTTGAGAACATAAGAACATGATAATGGCCATACTGGGTCAGACCAAAGGTCCATCCAGACCAGTATCCTGTCTACCGACAGTGGACAATGCCAGGTGCCCCAGAGGGAGTGAACCTAATAGGCAATGATCAAGTGATTTTTCTCCTGCCATCCATCTCCATCCTCTAACAAACAGAGGCTAGGGATACCATTCCTTACCCATTCTGGCTAATAGCCATTAATGGACTTAACCTCCATGAATTTATCTAGTTCTCTTTTAAACCCTATTATAGTCCTAGCCTTCACAACCTCCTCAGGCAAGGAGTTCCACAGGTTGACTGTGCGCTGTGTGAAGAAGAACTTCCTTTTATTTGTTTTAAACCTGCTGCCTATTAATTTCATTTGGTGGCCCCTAGTTCATATATTATGGGAACAAGTAAATAACTTTTCCTTATTCACTTTCTCCACACCACACATGATTTTATATACCTCTATCATATAGTCTTTTCTTTTCCAAGCTGAAAAGTCCTAGCCTCTTTAATCTCTCCTCATACGGAACCCGTTCCAAACCCCTAATCATTTTAGTTGCTCTTCTCTGAACCTTTTCTAAAGCCAGTATATCTTTTTTAAGATGAGAAGATCACATCTGTATGCAGTATTCAAGATGTGGGCGTACCATGGATTTATATAAGCGCAATAAGAAATTCTCTGTCTTATTCTCTATCCCTTTTTTAATGATTCCTAATATCCTGTTTGCTTTTTTGACTGCTGCTGCACACTGCGTGGACGTCTTCAGAGAACTATCCATGATGACTCCAAGATCTCTTTCTTGATTAGTTGAAGCTAAATTAGCCCCCATCATATTGTATGTATAGTTGGAGTTATTGTTTCCAATGTGCATTTCTTTACATTTATCTACATTAAATTTCATTTGCCATTTTGTTGCACAATCACTTAGTTTTGTGAGATTTTTCTGAAGTTCTTCACAATCTGCTTTGGTCTTAACTATCTTGAGCAGTTTAGTATCGTCTGCAAACTTTGCCACCTCACTGTTTACCCCTTTCTCCAGATCATTAATGAATAAGTTGAATAGAATTTGTCCTAGGATTGACCCTTGGGGAACACCACTAGTTACCCCTCTCCATTCTGAAAATTTACCATTTATTCCTACCCTTTGTTACCTGTCTTTTAACCAGTTCTCAATCCATGAAAGGACCTTTCCTCTTATCCCATGACAACTCTACAGCTATAGAGTGGAAGTGAGGTAGTGCAGCGAGGGAGTTGCTCCCTCTTGGAGGAGTAATAATCCCTTTTACATGAACTGTCCAGGTCCTGTGCACCTGTTTACTCCTTGGACCAGAAGGGGTGGGCAGGGAGTAGCAAGAAATGGATGGAGTTTGGGCTCCACCACCTAACACATTAGCAGTGCACTAAACCAGTGGTGGTGGGATGTTGTTATTTATTTCTGGTATAACTCTCCCCTTCCCTGGATCATGGAGGGGGTAGGGAGGGAATTGTACCTCACAGGGATGTGTCTGAGGCACAGTCTATCTTATTGAAACTAGTGGGATTATTCACAGAGTATGGTACTGTTCAATGTGAGTGAGGATGGCACAGTGGGGCTCAATATCATTAATTCATCCTGTGGCTTTGTCTAAAGAGGAAAGTTTTACCAGATATACCAACATAGGACTTGGTGACTTCTTGAGGTCCCTTCCAGTCCTACTTATCTATGTGTATAAATAATACTCAAAAATACTGATATAACCCTCCCCCACCCAACCCTGTTGTAGACACTCTTATTCCAGTATAAATGGCTTCTGCTGGTGGCAGCTGCAGTCCAAACCCGACAGCTAAATCTCTCAGTTACAGCCTCTAGGGATGCAGCCAGAAAAGTATCAGTAAAAGCTCAGGCACAAGCCCTGATCTGTGAGGAACTTCTCATGAGAGGGCAATTTTAATGCCAAAAATTGTAGCACATGTGAAAGTATAATGAAAGTTGGCAACCATAAGAGTTGCAGCACTTCAAAACCACTCCTTCCCTGTAAAATTGTACAGACTATGCAAAAAATTAGCTGAAGCTGGAAACTGGAGCTAAAAAGTAAGGCTTGAAGTAACCTACAAACAGTAGACGTTTTGCTAACCTGGTTTATTTTGTTTTGTTATATTTTCTTGTCCTATTCATGGAATTATAGAATGAGAGAAGATTAGGGTTGGAAGAGCAGGACCAACGTCAACTAAATCATCCCAGCCAGGGCTTTGTCAAGCAGGACATTAAAAACCTCTCAGGATGGAGATTTCACCACCTCTCTAGGTAACCTATTCCAGTGCTTCACCACCCTCCTAGTGAAATAGTTTTTCCTAATATACAACCTGAACCTCTCCCACTGCAACTTGAGACCATTGCTCCGTGTTCTGTCATCTGCCACCACTGAGAGCAGCCTAGCTCCATCCTCTTTGGAACCCCCCTTGAACAGTTGAAGGCTGCTATCAAATCCCCCCTCACTCTTCTCTTCTGCAGACTAAATGAGCCCAGTTCCCTCAACCTCTCCTCAAAAGTCATGTGTCCCAGCCCCCTAATCATTTTCACTGCCCTCCACTGGACTCTCTCTAATTTGTCCACATCCTTTCTGTAGTGGGGGCCCAAAACTGGATGCAATACTCCAGATGTGGCCTCACCATCGCTGAATAGAGGGGAATAATCACTTCGCTCAATCTGCTGGCAATGCTCTTACTAATGCAGCCCAGTATGCCATTAGCCTTCTTGGACCAGTGGACAAGAAGCTGGATATGAGTTAACATCATGCCCCTGTTGCCTCATATCCAGCTTCTTGTCCCCAGGTCCTTTTCTGCAGAACTGCCACTTAGCCCATCGGTCCCCAGCCTGTAGCAGTGCATGGGAATTCTTCTGTCTTAAGTGCAGGACTCTGCGCTTGTTCTTGTTGAACCTCATCAGATTTCTTTTGGCCCAATCCTCCAATTTGTCTAGGTCACTCTGGACCCTATCCCTACCCTCCAGCATCTCTACCTCTCCCCCCAGCTTAGTGTCAGCTGCGAACTTCCTGTGGGTGCAATCTATCCCATCATCCAGATCATTAATGAAGATGTTGAACAAAACCAGCCCCAGGACCGACCCCTAGGGCACACTACTTGATACCAGCTACCAACTAGACATTGAGCCATTGATCACTACCTGTTGAGCCTGATGATCTAGCCAGCTTTCTATCCACCTTATAGTCTATTCATCCAAGCCTTACTTCTGTAACTTGCTGGCAAGAATACTGTGGGAGACCATATCAAAAGCTTTGCTAAAGTCAAAGTATATCACGTCAACTGCTTTCCACATTGATGTAGTTATAGTTCATTTAAAATGTGCTATTTTATGTCGGGAGTTATAAGAAAAAAATCTTTCAGGTGGATGAAATACCTTTAAAATAGGTCCCTTTTTGAAACAGCAAAATGGTCAGTAAAATTGCAGTGCGGAAAAACCTCTGCTTATATATGTATAAAAAGAATAAAATCGCCTGTACTAATCCCCCACCCCCCAAAAATGTTTCCACTTTGATGAAAAACCTGAGGATTTTGAAGTTTGTTTTCAAAGTTACAGCAGTATTTTTATACCAAAGAAACTGAAAAAAGTCACAAGATCCATTTACCTAATTCTGGTTGGAAAAAGATATTTTTGTTGTCCTAAAAGACTTACAAGAACCAGGTGAAATGAGGACTTGTGTGAAATGATTAAAAAGCAGTATGTACTACAAGCAAACTTCCTAGGTGGTAGATAGATATAAGTTTCATTTAAGGAACCTAAAAGAAAGGAAAAGTATATCTTATCTTCTTTCTAACTAGTTTAAAGAAGTTGTCCATGGCCTCTCATTTTTGGTAATCATCTTCCATATGTCTTTGTGGATCTGAAATCCAAAATTAAGAGAGAGGTTACAGAATATTGGTCACAGAAAAGCTCTTAACTTGAAAGGAGCAGTGAATATCTTGGTGTTTGAGCCCCCTTTAGAAAAATGTACTCCAGTTAGAGAGTGCACTTGTGGGTACATGTTATGTACAAGAAGAAAGGTACTTGCCTGTGGATGGAATAAGAATTCATACAACCAAGGGGACAGCAGCAGTAAAAAATTCATCTGTAGAGTTTAGTGAAGGGGACAGCAGCAGTAATAATAGAAAAAATGTAACTTCCCGGGCTGCCCCCCTCCCTCTGGAGCAGCCGAGGCACGGGCTGCACCTCCCCTTCCCCCACAAGCAGCAGCAGCACCCTGGAGTCCCTCAGAGCACCTAAGATTTAGTCAGGGGTATTTATAATACAAGGTATGGGCAGGTCACAGGCTGTGAATTTTTGTTTATTGCCCGTGACCTGGCTATGACTTTTACTAAAAATATCTGTGACTAAAATGTAGTCTTAGTTTTAATCTCCTTTGCAAGGTCCAACTCTGCGTGGTTTTTAGCAGTTCTTGTTTACCTGCCTGTTTAAGAACATGGGGTGGGATCCACAAAGGGACTTAAGTGTTGAAGTGCTAAGTGTCGCAACAGATAACTTTTAGGAACCTAGAAAATCAGAAGAAACAACACTGTTCCCCACAAAGCCTGAGTTAGGCACCCAGTGGGTTGAGATAAACTGTGATCCACAGAACTAGCACATTAGGCAGGGGCCACCTAAGATAGTCAATAGAAGATGCTGACCACAGAGGGCTTAGGCTTTCAGCTGCCTACCTTCCCTGCTTTGCGAAGTGAAAGCCTAAGCCACATGGCAGGTGCCCTATTTAGTAGGTGTCCTCAGAGGCTACCGACTGGATTGGGCCCCTTGGCTGGGTTCACATAAAGTGGCTAGGAAGCAGATTAGACTTCCCTTATATCCTTTAGCATTTTTGATAGGGTACTCACCCAGAATATGGGAAAATCCTGAATCAAGTCCCCCCCTCCTCCTTGAAACAGTAATTTAACAGGGATCAGCTACCTTGCTGGTGAGTGCCCTGAGCATTAGGCTATAAAATCTTTCTAACTCTCTCACTGGTCAATTCATAATTATTCAATTATACAATTAAAATAGAACAACTTCAATAGGAGAAATTGTGGGCGAGAATAAAGCAGAGTCATATTTGACTCCTGCTGTGACCAAATCCTGATCTGAATACCAGCGGAAGGACCTCTCAGTGAAGGCAGTCACATAGAAGGCAGACAGAGGGATTTTAGGCCAGACTCAAATGCTAAGGTACAATTGACTACAGAGGAAAGATATAAGAACACAGCTCTGACTTCCTGAACTATACAGGTTTGAACTCTTCTACCTGGTCTGTGTAATTTAATTTTCTGCCCAGCTGGGGAGAGAGAAACCCCTGTCCAGATTACTGATCTATTTCTCCTACCAAGGAATAGGTAAAGAAGCTAATTAAATGTCTGCTAATTGCATGGAGTGCCATTTTTTGGCTGCTAAGAAGGGGTCACATTAATCCCTTTGGTCCTGAACCTGCTTATGGGGACCCTCTTTGAGTTAATAGGGATAGACTTAGTGGGGCCCCTGAGAAGACTGCAGCAACCACCAATATATCCTACCACAAAATAGCTCTAGACAATGCCAGCATGCTTTAGAGGTTGTAGCTATGGAAGCTCCTTGTCTAGATAGAGGTATCATCTGAGATCTTGATGAATCAAGGGACCAGTTTAAGGGGATTTTTGAAGGAAATTATCGAGATAAAGAGTAAAAGGGCCTCCAGTTAGAGGAATGGCTCAATCAAACCCTAAAACATCTGCTAAAAAGGTTCCTTATGCCTGACCCCTGCCACTTAGACCCACTGCTGTCATAACTTCTCTTTGCAGCCTGAGTGGTTCTTCAGTCATTTATTGGCTTCCTTCACTCTGTTACAGTATGAGTCACAGACCACAGGGATCATAGAGCTGGTGAAGGACATGTGGGAGTGCAGTGGGTTTCACTTGGGGGCCAGCAGGCCTATAGGGCAGGCCATGGCTCAACAGTCCCCAAAGTCCTGGGATGCTCTTGCTGAGTGGTCCACAGGCATAGAGGATGAGTAATGGTCTGTCATTCCCCAGTACTCCCTGACTTCTCTCATCTGGATGGGGAAAATTTAGGGGGATGCAGCACGCAGGCCCTCCCTCTCCACTGGGTCCTGGCCCAGAGCCAAAGGAGGAAGGGGTGAGGAGTGTCTCAGGGTATGTCTACACTACGAAATTAGATCGAATTTATAGAAGCCGGTTTTATAGATATCGGCTTTATACAGTCGATTGTGTGTGTCCCCACATAAAATGCTCTAAGTGCATGAAGTCAGTCGACCGCGTCCACAGTACCGAGGCTAGCGTCGACTTCTGGAGCGTTGCACTGTGGGTAGCTATCCCACAGTTCCCTCAGTCTCCGCTGCCCATTGGAATTCTGGGTTGAGATCCCAATGCCTGATGATGCAAAACAGTGTCACAGGGGGGTCTGGGTACATGTCGTCAGGCCCCTCCCCCTCCATCAGAGCAATGGCAGACAATCGATTTGCACCTTTTTACCTGGGTTACCTGGGCAGACAACATACCACGGCAAGCATGGAGCCCGCTCAGCTCAGCTCAGCTCAGCTCACCATCACCATATGTCATCTGGGTGCCGGCAGACGTGGTACTACATTGCTACACAGCAGCAGCTAATTGCCTTTTGGCAGTAGACGGTGCAGTGTGACTGGTAGCCTTCATAGGCTATCTGGGTGCTGGCAGACGTGGGGCTGCATTGCTACACAGCAGCAGCCCCTTGCCTTTTGGCAGTAGATGGTGTATTACGATTGGTATCTGTGGTCGTCGTATTCCAGTTCAATCATAGACACCTGGGCAGACATACTTTGTCTCCTGGAGACTCAGTCCTGCTGGCAGTCCTATTGAACCGTCTTGACGACGATGGCTAGCAGTCGTAGTACAGTATCTTCTGCCAAGCACCCAGAAGATGCCGAGGGCTATCAGTTATGCTGCACCGTATGCTGCCAGCTTAAGATGTAAAAATTAGATGGACCAGATTTGTTCTATATTCATTTGCTTCCCCTTCCCTCCGTGAAATCAACAGACTGCTAAACCCAGGGTTTTGAGTTCAATCTTTGGGGGGGCCATTCTGTGAGACAGTTGTTTGTGTTTCTCCCTGATGAACAGCCACCTTTGTTGATTTTAATTCCCTGTACCTGTATGCCATGTCGTCAGTCGCCCCTCCCTCCCTCCGTCAGTTTCGTGCCTTTTTTCAGACTAGACGCCATAGCACTGGGGATCATGGAGCCCGCTCAGATCTATGATTCTATGATTCTATGATTCTATGATCACTGCAGCAATTATGAGCACTATGAACACCATGCGCATTGTCCTGGAGTATATGCAGAGCCAGGACATGACAAAGCAAAACCAGGACCAGACGAGGAGGCGATGGCAGTGCGGCAACGAGAGTGATGAGGAAATTGACATGGACATAGACCTCTCACAAAGTACAGGCCCCAGCAATGTGCAAATCATGGTGTTACTGGGGCAGATTCATACCGTGGAATGCCGATTCTGGGCCCGGGAAACAAGCACAGACTGGTTGGACCGCATCATGTTGCAGGTGTGGGATGATTCCCAGTGGCTGCGAAACTTTCGCATGCGTAAGGGCACTTTCATGGAACTTTATGACTTGCTTTCCCTTGCCCCGAAGCGCCAGAATACCAGGATGAGAGCAGCCCTCACAGTTGAGAAGCGAGTGGCGATAGCCCTGTGGAAGCTTGCAATGCCAGACAGCTACCGGTCAGTCGGGAATCAATTTGGAGTGGGCAAATCTACGGTGGGGGCTGCTGTGATCCAAGTTGCCAGGGCAATCAAAGACCTGGTGATATCAAGGGTAGTGACTCTGGGAAACGTGCAGGTCATAGTGGATGGCTTTGCTGCAATGGGATTCCCAAACTGTGGTGGGGCGATAGACGGAACTCATATCCCTATCTTGTCACCGGAGCACCAAGCCACCGACTACATAAACCGCAAGGGGTACTTTTCAATGCTGCTGCAAGCCCTGGTGGATCACAAGGGACGTTTCACCAACCTCAACGTGGGATGGCCGGGAAAGGTACATGATGCTCGCATCTTCAGGCACTCTGGTCTGTTTCGAAAGCTGGAAGAAGAGACTTTCTTCCCGGACCAGAAAATAACCGTTGGGGATGTTGAAATGCCTATCATTATCATTGGGGACCCAGCCTACCCCTTAATGCCATGGCTCATGAAACCATACACAGGCAGCCTGGACAGTAGTCAGGACCTGTTCAACTATAGGCTGAGCAAGTGCTGAATGGTGGTGGAATGTTCATTTGGACTTTTAAAAGCGTGCTGGCGCAGCTTACTGACTTGGATAGACCTCAGCGAAACCAATATCCCCATTGTTATTGCTGCTTGCTGGGTGCTCCACAATATCTGTGAGAGTAAGGGGGAGACATTTATGGCGGGGTGGGAGGTTGAGGCAAATCGCCTGGCTGCTGATTACGCGCAGCCAGAAACCAGGGCGGATAGAAGAGTACAGCAGGGCACAGTGCGCAACAGAGAAGCTTTGAAAACCAGTTTTGTGATTGGCCAGGCTATGGTGTGAAACTTCTGTTTGTTTCTTCTTGATGAACCCTCCGCCCCCGCCCCCCTGATTCACTCTACTTCCCTGTAAACCAACCACCCCACCTTCCCCTCCCCCCTTCGAGCACCACTTGCAGAGGCAATAAAGTCATTGTTACTTCTCATTCATGCATTCTTTATTAATTCATCACACAATTGGGGGATAATTGCCAAGGTAGCCCGGGATGGGTGGGGGAGGAGGGAAGGAAAAGGACACACTGCAGTTTAAAACTTTAAAACTTTAACACTTATTGAAGGCCAGCCTTCCGATGCTCGGACAATCATCTGGGGTCGCGTGACTGGGTGGCCGGAGGCCCCCCACCGTGTTCTTGGGCGTCTGGGTGAGGAGGCAATGGGACTTGGGGTGTAGGGCTGTTAGTTACACAGGGGCTGTAGCTGTGGTCTCTGCTCCTGCTGCCTTTCCTGCAGCTCAACCATACGCTGGAGCATATCAGTTTGATGCTCCAGCAGCCGGAGCATCGACTTTTGCCTTCTGTCTGCAAGCTGACGCCAGCTATCATCTTCAGCCCACCACTTGCTCTGTTCAGCCCGCAATTCATCCCGCCACCTCTCCTCTCATTCATATTGTGCTTTTTTGCACTCTTACATTGACTGCCTCCACGCATTCTGCTGTGCTCTTTCAGCGTGGGAGGACATCTGGAGCTCCGTGAACATATCATCCCGAGTCCGCCGTTTTCTCCTTCTAATCTTGGCTAGCCTCTGCGAAGGAGAAACATTTGCAGCTGGTGGAGAAGAAGGGAGAGGTGGTTAAAAAAGACACATTTTAGAGAACAATGGGTACACTCTTTCACGTTAAATTTTGCTGTTCATATTATACAGCACATGTGCTTTTGTTACAAGGTCGCATTTTTCCTCTTATATTGAGGGCCTGCCGGTTTGGTGTGAGAGATCACTCATGCAGTGCCAGGCAACAGAATTCGGCTTGCAGGCAGCCATGGTAAGCCACAGTCTTTTGGCTTTTTTAACCTTCTTAACATGTGGGAATGGTTTCAAACAGCAGCGCCCTCATTTCCCATACCAAGGACCCATTGGGTTGGCCATTTAAAATGGGTTTGCAATGTAAAAGGAGGAGCTGGGGTTTCCGGGTTAACATGCAGCACAAACCCAACTACCCCCCCCCACACACACACACAATTCTCTGGGATGATCATTTCACCCCTCCCCCCCACCGCTTGGCTAACAGCGGGGAACATTTCTGTTCAGTCGACCAGAAATGGGCACCTCTGAATGTCCCCTTAATAAAATCACCCCATTTCAAACAGGTGACCGTGAATGATATCACTCTCCTGAGGATAACAAAGAGAGATAAGGAATGGATGTTGTCTGCATGCCAGCAAACGCCGGGACCATACGCTGCCATGCTTTGTTATGCAGTGATTCCAGACTACATGCTACTGGACTGGTGTGGTAAAATGTCCTACCATGGCGGACGGGATAAGGCAGCCCTCCCCAGAAACCTTTTGCAAAGGCTTTGGGAGTACATGAAGGAGAGTTTTCTGGAGATGTGCCTGGAGGATTTCCACTCCATCCCCATACACGTTAACAGACTTTTCCAGTAGCTGTACTGGCCACGATTGCCAGGGCAAATGAATCATTAATCATTAAACATGCTTGCTTTTAAACCATGTGTAATATTTACAAAGGTACACTCACCAGAGGTCCCTTGTGTGCCCTCAGGGTCTGGGAGCACGCCTTGGGTGAGTTCAGGGGTTACTGGTTCCAGGTCCAGGGTGATAAACATATCCTGGTTGTTGGGGAAACCGGTTTCTCCGCTTCCTTGCTGTGAGCTATCTTCATTGTCTTCATCATCATCATCATCACGTACCCCGAACCTGCTTCCCTGTTGCGTATTTCTCCATTGATGGAGTCAAAGCACACGGTTGGGGTAGTGGTGGCTGCACCCCCTAGAATGGCATGCAGCTCCACGTAGAAGTGGTATGTTTGCCTCTCTGGCTTTGTGTTAGGCTTGCCTTAGCTCCTTAATTTTCACGTGGCACTGCTGTGCGTCCCTGTTATGGCCTCTGTCCGTCATGGCCTTTGAGACTTTTTCTAATATTTTGCCATTTCGTTTACTGCTACGGAGTTCAGCTAGCACTGATTCGTCTCCCCATATGGCGAGCAGATCCAGTACCTCCCGTTCGGTCCATGCTGGAGCTCTTTTGCGATCCTGGGACTGCATCATGGTTACCTGTGCTGATGAGCTCTGCGTGGTCACCTGTGCTCTCCACGCTGGGCAAACAGGAAATGAAATTCAAAAGTTCGCGGGGCTTTTCCTGTCTACCTGGTCAGTGCATCTGAGTTGAGAGTACTGTCCAGAGCGGTCACAATGAAGCACTGTGAGATAGCTCCCGGAGGCCAATAACGTCGAATTTCATCCACACTACCCCAAATCCGACCCGCAAAGGCCGATTTTAGCGCTAATCCCCTCATCGGAGGTGGAGTAAAGAAACCGGTTTAAAGGGCCCCTTAAGTCGAAAGAAAGGGCTTCGTCGTGTGGACATGTCCAGGTTTAATTCGATTTAACGCTGCTAAAGTTGACCTAAACTCGTAGTGTAGACCAGGCCTCAGTCTCCTTTTGCATCAGACCAACCTTCCTTACACCACTTTCTATCTCCCGGCTCTATTTTCAGTCTGGGACATGGTCACAGCACTCTGCCCCAACGCAGCAAATAGTTCCAAATCAATCTCAACAGTTCAGATAGCCAAATGGGTACTTCTCAGCTCACTTCTCAATGTCCAGTTATTCTCCCTCGTCAGGGAGCAGAGGTGAGAAAAGGGTCAGCTCCTGGTTAGGGCTTACGCACAGTCCAGATGCTTCTCCTCTGGATTGCTTTGTCCCAGAAGCTGAAAACTGGCTTCCTCCCTGCAGACAGCCTCTTCTTCACTCTCCCCTGCTTGACTTCCTTTTAAGCAGGTCCTCCATTTGGAGCATGCACCATAGCTGCTGGGGGGCAGGACACTGTTGGCTCAGTACAGCCCTATTACACCTCTAACCTATTGTGCGATCTGTAAACCTCATTTCAGGAAGGAACAGATTCCCAAGACTGGAAACGTCATTCAGTACCTACTTTAACCGTGGGAGAGATTAGGTGTTCAAGGTGCTTTGGCTTGGGAAAATTTACTTAGTGAAAAGCAAGCATAGGTATATAGAAATAAACTGGTTTCAGAGTAGCAGCCGTGTTAGTCTGTATCCGCAAAAAGAAGAACAGGAGTACTTGTGGCACCTTAGAGACTAACAAATTTATTAGAGCATAAGCTTTCGTGGACTACAGCATCCGAAGAAGTGGGCTGTAGTCCACGAAAGCTTATGCTCTAATAAATTTGTTAGTCTCTAAGGTGCCACAAGTACTCCTGTTCTTCTTTTTTTAGAAATAAACTGTGATTAAAAATGTATATTAATCTATTATTATCAATTATTTGTATTATTGTAGTGCCTAGAGATCTGCTAGGCATAGTACAAACAGCCCCAGAGAGCTTATAATTTAAATATACAACATATACAAAGGCTACATCTACTTTCTATTCCTGGCTCAGTCTCTAATCTGTTGACCTTTGGCAAGTTACTTAGTCTCCCACTCTTCGGCTTTGTCTACACTACAAGCTGGGGGTGTGATTTCCCTGCTCATGTACGCATACTCTCAGTAGCTCTCGTTGAGCTAGCATGAATATAAATACTGTGTTGCTACAGTATCATGGGCAGCTGCAACGGAGGCACAGCTGAGCTTTACCCACTGGTTTCAGGCAGATTTGTACTTGGCATGGCTAAATCATACCACCGCTGCTTGTGCTACCATGGCTACACTGCTACTTGTGCTTGCACTAAGTCGATGAGAGCTACTGTGAGTATGCGTACATGAGCACGGGAATCACATCCCTAGCTTGTAGTATAGACAAAGCTGAAGAGTAGGAGGCTAAGTGACATCCCTAAGGTAAACAGGTTAGCGATTGAGCCAGGAATAGAAGGCATGCCTTGTTTCATGCATAATAATGGCCTATCTATTGGACCACACTGCTTCTATCACCCCCTTTCCTGAATCTATATCTCTTTAGAACTTTATTTCTATTTTCTTTTCCTCCCTCTAATTTTACTGATATGACAAGGAGCTAAGATCATAGTAAAATGAATTATTTGATAATGTATGGCATACACAGTTCATGCCAAAATACCTTTGAAAACTAAAGGCACTGTAATTCAGTTACTAAAATCATTGTTATGTAGGTTTGATTTTTTTTAGTTCCGTTTCTTTCTCTGACATTTGTGATATCACTTTCTGAATTAATCCAGTGGACAATCTGGTTTTTAGAAGGGCAGTGTTATGATTTTTTAAAGTAGAACATCTGACAGCAGGAACACCTACCTGTACAGTATGGTGTCTGTGACCTACATGATTTTCACCCACAGACTCACTTCGATCTTGCAATCCTTCTCACCCAGACAGCACTTGGCTGCTGCCCACCAGTGGTGCATTACAGGGAATACATGAAAAAGAAAAGAGAAAAGCAGTATAATAATTTTATTACACTATGACATATGTTATACCTAAGATTTTATTAGTTACCTCTCTGTCAGAGAAAATCAATAAGGAAAATATAATAAAAATATATATTTAATCACTACATAATTTTCATTACATTTTCTTTGACATTTTGGTTGCTAACTTCTTTTCTACAAAGACATTTTGATTTAAGGCCATTAAAGCAATACTTCTGAACAGAAACCAAAGTTGCTATAATCTCATTTGTTATGTTTTCATTTTCCACATTATTTGCCCAGTAATTGATATGCATAGTTCTGTGGGTTACTGAACTACTATATCACTAGTCTAGCAAAGATTGAGTATCTTACTTGCTATTTAAATATTGGAAGTAATCAAATCTTTATATTTAGGAAAATGTTTCAGTCATTGCAAATACTGGAAAGACTAATAAACTTCTCAAACTTTTCTAGGCTGCTGGTTCACTAGCTCTGTAAATAAACATCCTAATAAATCACTGGGCAAATATTTTAGAAAGTAAAATATTAAACAACAAAATAATTCCCATAAACTTTTTTCTATTCAGATTTACTAAATCATATAGAAACAATCAATTTTTACTAATGCAAAGAACGACTTATGTAATTCATTAAGATTTACTCATATCTCTATTTCAGATGTATATTAATAATCAAAATGTCCATTGTTTTCAGGATTAAAGGCCTGATTCTTCACTGCCTTGCTTCATGTGTAATCATTTATACTTTTCCTTGTATTGACCTGGATGTAAGTATTAATATCCAGAAAAAATATAATTTATTTATGTAAACAAAATTTGTTTCACCTTCAGTTTGTGTCACCTTCCAAATGTGTGATTCTGTCCTATTTAGGTACACAATAACCATAATATCTGAATGCCTTCCACTCATACATTAAGACCTGGTCTACACTGGGGGGGGGGGGATCGATCTAAGTTATGCAACTTCAGCTACGTGGATAACGTAGCTGAAGTTGATGAACTTAGACCTATTCACCGTGGTGTCTTCACTGTGGTGAGTCGACTGCTGCCACTCCCCTGTCAACTCTGCCTGCGCCTCTTGTGGTGGTGGAGTACAGGAGTCGACGGGAGAGTGCTCGGGGGTTGATTTATCGCGTCTAGACTAGATGTGATAAATTGATCCCCGGTGGATCGATCGCTGCCCTCCGATCCAGCGGGTAGTGTAGACATACCATAAGTGACTAACATCTGTCATATGTGGTTTGGTTTCTCATCTTCCCCCTATGGAGAGAATTACATGTGCAGTGTAGTGTTTTGTTTTGGTAGGGTTGGGGAGTGCACTTTTTGAATGGTGAACATTAGTATCTATTTGTGTTAGAGAAGGCAAGGATGAAGATATATGCCTTGTACTTGAAGTGGAAGGTGATGAGGTTTGTGGTGGTCCTTAGTTCCTGTGGAAGTTTGTTCCACAGTCTCAGACCAACCCCCAAAACAGATCTGTCTCCTGCACAGGTGAGCTTTCTCAAGGCAATATACAGAGAAAGAACAATACCTTGTTGCCACCTACCTGATTTAAAACCAACATGGTTTTCTTTCTCCTGGGAAATACAGGGCAAACATCAGTCACTTAAGACATAGACTTGGAGGTTGAAGTAACTGAACATGACCTTCCAATTCATGACACCCAGCAGCCAGATCAGGAAGCACGACCAGTGCAAATGCAGCAGGGGCAAAATGTTATTGTATTAATGCTGATGTAAAAAGATTATTTTGAGATAGCCTAGCGTCTCAGAGCTCATCAGCATTGATCCATGTCCTCCTAATGAGCAGTCTGCAGCTGATAAAGCATTCTGGGTATTGGCGTGATACCTGCAAGATTCCACAATGGAGTCCATTGAGTTTGTTCCACAGTCTCAGACCAACCCCCGAAACAGCTCTGTCTCCTGCACAGGTGAGCTTTACCCTTATGATGAAGTTCTTTGTGCCAGAGAAGTGGAGTTGTCGATCATAGTGTTTATCCCAGAGCACTAGGTGATATTTTAGATATGCTGGGCCCATGCCACTGAGCACCTTGAAGATAAAGACTGAGACCTTGAACCTGACTAGATATCTATGGGAAGACAGTGTAGAAAGTGGAGGACAGGTTTGCTGAGGAGAAGTACCTGAGTGTTGTGTACTATATGGAGTTCACTAGGCGCTAATGTTGTCATGCTCAGATACATTGCATTGCCATAGTCCAGATAGGAGGTTATGAAAAGGTATGTAACCAGGGCCAGATCATCATCCACCACGATGGGATGGAGTCTCCTAGACAACAGGACATAATGGAAAGTATTACTCATGGATGCTGCTAAGAAATAACTTAGCAAGCATGTTAGCAATGCCTTATCATAGAATCATAGAATCATAGAATCATAGAATATCAGAGTTGGAAGGGACCTCAAGAGGTCATCTAGTCCAACCCCCTGCTCAAAGCAGGACCAATTCCCAGCTAAATCATCCCAGCCAGGGCTTTGTCAAGCCGGGCCTTAAAAACCTCCAAGGAAGGAGACTCCACCACCTCCCTAGGTAACGCATTCCAGTGTTTCACCACCCTCCTAGTGAAATAGTTTTTCCTGATATCCAACCTGGACTTCCCCCACCGCAACTTGAGACCATTGCTCCTTGTTCTGTCATCTGCCACCACTGAGAACAGCCGAGCTCCATCCTCTTTGGAACCCCCCTTCAGGTAGTTGAAGGCTGCTATCAAATACCCCCTCATTCTTCTCTTCTGGAGACTAAACAATCCCAGTTCTCTCAGCCTCTCCTCATAAGTCATATGCTCCAGACCCCTAATCATTTTTGTTGCCCTCCGCTGGACTCTTTCCAATTTTTCCACATCCTTCTTGTAGTGTGGGGCCCAAAACTGGACACAGTATTCCAGATGAGGCCTCACCAATGTCGAATAAAGGGGAACGATCACGTTCCTCGATCTGCTGGCAATGCCCCTACTTATACAGCCCAAAATGCCGTTAGCCTTCTTGGCAACAAGAGCACACTGTTGACTCATATCCAGCTTCTCGTCCACTGTGACCCCTAGGTCCTTTTCAGCAGAACTGCTACCTAGCCATTCGGTCCCTAGTCTGTAGCAGTGCATGGGATTCTTCCGTCCTAAGTGCAGGACTCTGCACTTGTCCTTGTTGAACCTCATCAGGTTTTTTTCTGCCCAATCCTCTAATTTGTCTAGGTCCCTCTGTATCCGATCCCTACCCTCTAGTGTATCTACCACGCCTCCTAGTTTAGTGTCATCTGCAAACTTGCTGAGAGTGCAGTCCACACCATCCTCCAGATCATTAATAAAGATATTAAACAAAACCGGCCCCAGGACCGACCCTTGGGGCACTCCACTTGAAACCGGCTGCCAACTAGACATGGAGCCATTGATCACTACCCGTTGAGCCCGATGATCTAGCCAGCTTTCTATCCACCTTACAGTCCATTCATCCAGCCCATACTTCTTTAACTTGGTGGCAAGAATACTGTGGGAGACAGTATCAAAAGCTTTGCTAAAGTCAAGAAATAACACATCCACTGCTTTCCCCTCATCCACAGAGCCAGTTATCTCATCATAGAAGGCAATTATGAATGGAGGATGCATATAGGATGATCTACGATTTTGCCCTTAGACTTCATAGTACAGATTCTGAACAACAGCTAACAAATATTTTTACATTTCTGAATCAAAGTTGTTCTGAACTTTCCATTCCGGCACCACAAAAATAGTAATTATTTTTTTTAAATCACCCTTTCATCCTGATTCAGGATGCAAACAAGTTTTGAAATATTGGAATTTCCTGTGGGACAGAAATTCTGATGTTCAGTTAGCTGTATTACTGCCCTACCTTAGCCACCCTGGGAATGGCATTAGTCATAGCTCCTATCGGGGAGGGGATGTGGAAAGGGATTTGCTGGGAGCATTAGGGATGAAGGCAAAGCTCTTCCAATCTGTCAACCTCAGCAGCAACCATCTGCAACTGCAAACTTTGTAACCCAACATGGAACATGAATGAGGCAGACATCCTCTTGGGTGTGGAATTATTTTAAAATTGATGACAGGGAAAATACAAGGGCAATGTGTCAGACTGCAGGTTTGAGGTCAGTCTTGGTTGTGACCTCAAACGCTTAGGGACATCAAGCATGATGAAGCACATAGTAGAACATGTCCTGGGTCCACAGAGCAGCAGGTGCCAGTGCAACTGCTGCTCAGAAGGATGCCATCCAATAGTTCCAATAGCAATCACAGATAATAACTGGGAGCACACAGAGACAGCAATATGCCTGCATGTTCCCTATGGCTATGTTGGTGATCACAGTCTGTGTTAAGATTTTGGCAGTGGACCTGCTGCTTTTCTCCCACATGGAGGACAAGGATTTCAAGGAGTTTTCTGCTGTTGGTGCTCCAGTTCAGCAGATACTTAAATAGTCCTTCTTTGCCAAAAAGGCACTGCCAAAACTATGTGGTGCAGTGACCAAGGCAGTGCTAGAAAACTGTGATGGCAGAATCATGGTATCATAGAATATTAGGGTTGGAAGTGACCTCAGGAGGTCATCTAGTCCAACCCCCTGCTCAAAGCAGGACCAACACCAACTAAATCATCCCAGCCAAGGCTTTGTCATGCCAATCCTTAAAAGCCTCTAAGGATGGAGATTCCACCATCTCCTTAGGTAACCCATTCCACTGATTCACCACCCTCCTAGGGAAATAGTGTTTCCTAATATCCAACCTAGACCTCCCCTACTGCAACTTGAGGCCATTGCTCCTTGTTCTGTCATCTGCCACCGCTGAGAACAGCCTAGCTCCATCCTCTTTGGAACCCCTGTTCAGGTAGTTGAAGGCTGCTATCAAATCCCCCCTCACTCTTCTCTTCTCCAGACTAAATAACCCCAGTTCCCTCAGCCTCTCCTCATAAGTCATGTGCCCCAGCCCCCTAATCATTTTCGTTGCCCTCTCCTGGACTCTCTCCAATTGGTCCACATCTCTTCTGTAGTGGAGGGACCAAAACTGGACGAAGTACTCCAGGTTTGGCCTCACCAGTGCCAAATAGAGGGGAATAATCACTTCCCTCTATCTGCTGGCAATGCTCATACTACTACAGCCCAGTATGCCATTGGCCTTCTTGGCAATGAGGGCACACAGCAGACTCATATCCAGCTTCTTGTCCACTGTAATCCCCAGGTCCTTTTCTGCGGAACCTCTGCTTAGCCAGTCAGTCCCAAGCCTGTAGAGGTGCATAGGATTCTTCTTTCGGAAGTGCAGGACTCTGTACCTGTCCTTGTTGAAGCTCATCAGATTTATTTTAGCCCAGTCCTCCAATTTGTCTAGGTCACTCTAGACCCTATCCCTACCCTCCAGTGTATCTACCTCTCCCCCCAGCTTAGTGTCATCTGCAAACTTGCTGAGGGTGCAATTCATCCCATCATCCAGATCATTAATAAAGATGTTGAACAAAACTGGCCCCAGGACCGACCCCTAGCCCACTCCACTTGATAGCATCTGCCAACAAGACATCAAGCCGTTGATCACTACCCGTTGAGCCCTACAATCTAGCCAGCTTTCTATCCACCTTATAGTCCATTCATCCAATCCATACTCTTTGAACTTGCTGGCAAGAATACTGTGGGAGACCATATCAAAAGCTTTGCTAAAGTCAAGATATATCACATCCACCACTTTCCCCATATCCACGGAGCCAGTTATCTCATCATAGAAGGCAATCAGGTTGGTCAGGCATAACTTGCCCTTGGTGAATCCATGTTGACTGTTCCTGATCACCTTCCTCTCCTCCAAGTGCTTCAAAATGATTCCTTGAGGACC
Source organism: Chrysemys picta bellii (assembly GCF_011386835.1). Taxonomy (NCBI): domain Eukaryota; kingdom Metazoa; phylum Chordata; order Testudines; family Emydidae; genus Chrysemys; species Chrysemys picta. The sequence goes on from NC_088792.1 coordinate 124,878,089, forward strand.
TGATCCATGATTTTGCCGGTGAATGAAGTGAGGCTGACCTGAAGTGAGGTCTGTAGTTACTTGGGTTCTCTTTCTTCCCTTTTTAAAATATTGGCACTATATTTGCCTTTTCTCCCAGTCGCCACAAATTTTCAAAGATAATGGCCAATGGTTCTGCAATCCCATCAGCCAACTCCCTCAGTACCCTTGGATACATTAGATCTGGACCCATGGACTTGTGCACGTCTAGCTTTTCTAAATAGTCCTTAACCTGTTCTTTCACTACTGAGGGCCGTTCACCTCCTCCCTATGCTATTTCCCAGTGCAGCAGTCTGGGAGCTGACCTTGTCTGTGAAGGCTGAGACCAAAAAAACCTGAGTACTTCAGCCTTTTCCACAGGGTACATCTGATCACAGACATATGAATCTGTGGTCGGGTCATAAGAACATAAGAATGGCCATACTGGGTCAGACCAAAGGTCCATCTAGCCCAGTATCCCATCTTCCAACAGTGGCCAATGACAGGTGCTTCAGAGGGAATGAACAGAACAGGTAATCATCAAGTGATCCATCCTCTGTCGTCCATTCCCAGCTTCTGGGAAACAGAGGCTAGGGACACCATCTCTGCCCACCCTGGCTAATAGCCACTGATGGACCTATTCTCCATGAACTTATCTAGTTCCTTTTTGAACCCTGTTATAGTCTTGGCCTTCACAACATCATCTGGAAAAGAGTTCTGTGAGTTGACTGTGCGTTGTATGAAGAAATGCTTCCTTTTGTTTTTTTTAAACCTGCTGCCTATTAATTTCATTTGATGACTCCTGGTTCTTGTGTTATGAGAAGGAGTAAATAAAGAGGTCACTATCCAGCACTGTACATTGGTGAGCAGCAGCAGTACATGATGCATCACACTCAGTTAACAGCACACCACACTGCATGTGTGGTTTTGGGAAACAACACACCTCAAGTAACATGTTGGAGAAACTTGAAGCTGTTACTAAAGAGCAGCTGAAGTTCCTTTCCATCACCTGGATTTGTGGCTTCTGACAATAGTTGCACATCAGAAAAGCAGTGTGTGATGGCTGTGTCTGACACATTGCTTGTCTTCTGCACTGTCTAAATTAGTGGTCAAGGAGTTCTTGAAGGCTTATGCTCTCTGTTGCCACAGCTGACAAGATCTGTAGTCACTTCAGAAAGCCTATGCCAAACAGCATTCATAGGCTATGTCTACACTAGGAGCGAAGAGTGTGATTCCCAGCTTGAGTTCACATAGTCACACTAGGTCAGTGAGAGTCACACAAGTGTGACTAATAATGTAGCAGTGGTAGTAGCAGCAGGCAGTGGCATCACATCTTAGCCGTACCAAGTGCAAACCCACCTGAACTCCATGAGTACATACTCAGCACAGCTAAGCCGTGCTTCCATTGCTGCTGCCTGTGCTACTGTGGCTACCCTACTATTTATATGTGTGCTACTATGTGTACGCAAGCTGGGAATCTCACCCCTAGCTTGTAGTGCAGACATAGCCTCAGATAGCATCAGGTGACATTATTAAGGTCTTCTCACTGAATGAAGGTGGTGACAAGGTGGGATTCCACCTTTTATGTTAGACTGAGAGCAGAGAGCTGATGTATAGGTTTTGTATGTCATGGCTCTGCTCAGGCACAGACAGACCCATCTTGCAATTGGAACCCTCAGTCTGGCCAGTGATGACAAAGCCGAGTGACATCCTATGGCATTTTAGTGAGGCCACAAAGCTCACCAGTAGGGATGACAGAGGTATCAGCAAGGTTATACTGTTTCTTTGCCTCTTGATAGTCAGGGCTTTCACCACCTAGAGAATGACACCACTGGCAAATCCCTGGTACAGAAAATGCTTTTTGTGCTGATAGGCAATCTCTCTCTCAAGGCAATATACAGAGAAAGAACAATACCTTGTGGCCACCTACCTGATTTTAACCAACATGGCTTTCTTTCTCCTGGGAAATAGAGGGCAAACATCAGCCACTTAAGACATAGACTTGGAGGTTGAAGTAACTGAACATGACCTTCCAATTCATGACACCCAGCAGCCAGATCAGGAAGCACGACCAGTGTAAATGCAGCAGGGTCAAAATGTTATTATATTAATGTTGATGTAAAAAGATCACTTTGAGATAGCCTAGAATCTCAGAGCTCATCAGCATTGATCCATGTCCTCCTAATGAGCAGTCTGCAGCTGATAAAGCATTCTGGGTATTGGAGTGATACCTGCAGGATCCCACAATGGAGTCCATTGAAACCAACCCCCTTCAGTAGTGCCAGCTGAAGAGGGTTGCATAGCTGTCCATCTTCCACCTAACCCACTCACCATTCAGCATCTATTCAGAGCCCCTGTTTAGTATGGCAGGTATAATTGTAACAGATAGATGCACCTGCCACTCCAAAAGGGCATGGAGGGGATGCTTTAGAATGAATAGATATCCTCTACCCTGACAGTACACTGTTTTGGAACATGTGACTACCAGTAGCCTTGATGAAAAACAACAGGCCATGGATGGGGTGGGAGAGAACAGTATGACAAGAGATATTTCAGTACTAGTGGACTGAATCTGTGTCTACTAGTGCACTTCATACTCCCTGTAACCAAGTCCTTGGTGATTCCTCCCTTGTGGGGGAGAACATGATCATGCCCAGTTAGCTACACTGGTTGGTCATAAGCCAGACCCCACTTTCCAGCTATTTACAAGGGAGGGTTCTGCCCTTTGTGGGCCTCCTTAACTCTTTCTGGCTGGAAGATCAAAATGAAAGTCATAAACTCCCACATAGTCAGGGTACTCCCTCCCTGCAGTCCCAGCAAAGGCAGGCAGGGAGGGTGGCGAATCTACAGTGCTGCCAATGATACAGCCACAGCACAATGGGTATGGGGAAATTGTACTGGCTGGGTCTCTGAGACAGCCTCAGCCTGTCTGTCTTACCCTAGGAGTCTGCTGTATTCTCCTCGGGATTGGGGTGAAGGTTTCCTGCTTAGGAGTTCCAGTTACAACTTCTGGAGTCATTCCTGCAGTCTGCTGCTTTGAGCAATCCTGCTCCTTCCCCCCAGCTGACTGCAGCTTCTTCACTTTTAAAGGCCTCCTCCCTATCATACATGATTGACAGGAGAGGTAGGGTTATCTTTGCTGCCAGGGCCCTTCTTGCCTCATCCTCATCCGTGTGGTGCCTATACACCCCATCACATTCCCCGTCCTATAATAAAGACAGCATGTGGAGTGACTCTCATCAGTGACTACCTTAGGGCACATAGATGGACATCTCAGAACATGGTAACATCATGTGGACTGAATTAATTATTTATATTTATTTAAGTGAGGGATCCTAGATTGAAAGTGAGAGGGACAGACAGGTTAGTTATCTGCCTATTTGCTGTTTCTCTGACCCTCTACCACTTTGTCTCCAAATCTGTTATTTGGGGGAGTATAGAACAGATACAGTTTTTCTTTTTTTTTCTTCTAAACATAATGGAAAACTAGCACATAGCGGGGTGGATGGGTGTGGTGCCATTATATTTGGTTTAGTCTTTAATATGTGCAGTTTACAATTTTCCTACTTTTTCACATTATGCTGCTGTCAACTGTTAGAAATTTTTTTTGGCAGTTTTCAAAAATGAAAAGTCAAATTTCAAAACAAGTTTTTGAAACAAATATTGAGACTTCTAAACAAAAGATCAAAATCTGAAAATGTATTTCAATCTGGAAGTCCATCATCATCACCAAATCTTCATTTCAGATTCAAAATAAACCCAAAGAAAAGTTTAGTTTAAGACACGTCTTCCCCAGTATCTCTCGTCAGCCAGCTACCAACCAGTACTGCCTGACTGCAGTGTCAGTTAAAGCATACTTTTCTTCCTTAATGCTAACTCTGTACTTCTGTATCCTTTTCAAAAAAACTTTAAGGTTTTTTAAGTGTCTTAGTTTCAAAATATAAATTTGGAGAACCAGCTTCATTATTCTTTGGAATATGACAAGTACACTAGCTATGCCATATTGCTTGTGGTCTTTCATTCCTAATTAGCCTTTTATGTATATTCACCATAAGAAATATTTTGGAACCTGGCTTTAATTATACTTGTTGAGAAGCCTGAGACAGGTCAAGGGTATTTTTTAAAACATTGCTCTTCCTGATAGTTTGGGTAATAAATCTTCAGGGTTTGGTATTGGATACTGATCCACCTCCAATCAGAGTCCACTACTCACTAATTCTCACACACATAATTGGTGCAGCTCATTTCCTAAATTCTATAGGTGCAATTATAACATGTTTCTGCAGTTCTTCTTACTGAATTTCTCAAGTATAACTATAGAAGCTCCCTTAAGAAATTTGTTTATGGCAATTTTAACATGTTGTTCTGCTTTACACATTTGTATCGATTTTGTTTGGTTGGTTCGGTTTTGCCATTGGATCTAACACATGGTGCATTGTGCTCCAGTCCAGCTTTATCTTGTTAAATCAACTTATGTCTATTAGTAAAGGACCATTTCCTCCTGTAGCAATTAACAGCAAACAGCTAGCCTTGTATTTCATGCATGCATCCTAGAGTGCAACTGATGTGCAGTATCCACATTCAGTCACAACAGCCTGCACACTAACACTATTCTGATTTAACAGTATCCCAGGGCTCTCATTAAGGTGGATATATTCAATTGCTCAGAATAGAAGATCTCATAAAGGTCAGATTCAACTGTAACAACCAGAGTAACCCTTCACATTTCCATATAACATACAGAATATGAGTGAAACAAGTCAACAAGTGATGATGTTTAGAAACTTCCTTCATATCTATTTCCATCTGTCAGACTCAGAAAATAGAAAGTAATGTGAATCAGTTCAGATTTAACTATAATTTCCACTGTAAGACCTGTCAGAGCTTTATTTGGCACTGACTGCTTGGGCAGTTATCCAAGATTGCTCATTGAATATGCCCTGATTTAAGGATGCCTGAGGGCACTAGCACCCCAAGTGTTTATGCCTGGAACTGCATTTACCATTTATAAAAACAATGAGGAGTTCTTGTGGCACCTTACACTCTGAAACCTTTACCATTTATGTGATCCTGCATTTTATAGATTGTTCAGAAAAAAGAATAATGAGCAAGTGCTTCTTAAGAGTTTAACTGTTCAATGACATCAAGTGAGATTTGCTTCATGCACATAGAAAATGCCTGGAAATCTAGTTCTCTCTTCTTCTTTCCCCATTCACTGTATAAAAGAAAAGTTTAATGAAAAGATAAGGCAGCACCTCAGTCCTCACACTTGGTTATGTTCCTGATACTTAATTCTGTTATTGTTTGAAAAAGAAAAAGAAATAGAACAAGGTAAAAAAGAGAGATTAATTGCAAGGTACTTCTCTTAAGTTACAACTATTACAGTAGTGCCTAAGAGCCAATCAACCATGGGGTGCTCTTGTGTGAGGCACTGTATAAGTACAGAGTAGTAGACAGTCCCTTCCCTATCCTGAAGAGTTTACTATCTAAATAGAGAGGAGAGACACAGGAAAGGGAAAGGAATAGCATACAAGTAGACTGAACAATGTGATAGAGGCAAATATCATGTTAGTTCCACACTTCACTAATTTATCCCAGGAGAAGTGGTGTCCCAGAATTTATAAAGTGTTTTATAATCTGAAGTGTTAAGGTCATTTATTGTCAAAAGTGGAAAAAGACCTCATTGATCCTAATCAGGAGATATGGCAACTTCTCCTCCTCCAGCAGTACAAAGCCACCTGAAAGCCAGGTTAGCTAGTGGCGGAAGGTTCCCTTTGCAAGAGGGAATTCCTGGGCAGTGTAGAGCAGTTTCTGTACCATACTACCTCCTGATCACCAGTGCAGTGTGTGTGGCCAGGGAAAAGGGGGCATGACAAGGATGACCTAAAGCCCCAACTTTCTCGGGTATGGGTAGCCAGTACAACTTAGAGTAGCTTCAGGCTGCTCTAAGTTTTGCCTCAGGGTAGGTCCAGCACCCAGAAGCTCTTGATACAGACATCCACATTTATATCCCCCTAAAGCTGCACACAAAAAAGCATGAACTGGAAGATCTGGCCCAGTCACACACTTTATCCAGAAGACTCTCTTTTAGGGCAAAGGAGAAGATTCCTTTCTAGGTAGCTGTTTGAAAATGTACAAATACATTCATTAAATATTACTAAATGATTAACTCATGTTAATAACATTTTGATTAAATAGTGCTATATTATAAAAGTTTGTACAGTGGTGTTTTTTAATTTTGACAAATATTTTGTCTGGCGGAAAAATGAAGTTGTATGGAAAACTGATTCCCCCTCCCCCCCCAAGAATATATATTTGATAGGTTTTTTTTCTTCTTCAAATTTTTGACAAATACCATCAAAACAAACTGAATATTATCATTTCATTTTAGTTTCAAATACAAATTTTCATTTTGTTTCAACTATCAAAAATTTAAATGTTAATTTTTCATCTATTTGCTCCCCCCACACTTTTTGTCACTGAATTCAATAAAATTAATGTCTAGATTTTTTTACACTTTTCCCCTTCCCCTCCTTTTTCCACATTGTTAACTTTTCAAAAATTCTGCAACTGAAATGATTAAAGTGACAAGAGGAAAAACTAAACTCTGTAACTCCTACACTGTAACTTTTCCAAAGTTGGAGAAATTCTGAAAATTATTTTTAATATCCTCATTCTAGATAATTATAACAGTCATTTGTGATTTTTTAAAAAAAAAATCAGCTTGAGGAAAAGACTGTGACGATTTGAGGAAATCTGTCTATGAAACATAAATTAGGGTTGATATTATTAATTTATTCTTATGACAATTGCTATATCATGGAATGCTTCTATGTTTATCTGTATCCACCAATTAATACAAGGCTGTAAGCATGTCTCTCTGAGGGTATGTCTACACTACGAAATTAGTTCAAATTTATAGAAGCCGGTTTTATAGAAATCGGTTGTATACAGCCGATTGTATGTGTCCCCACATAAAATGCTCTAAGTGCTCTAGTCGGCGGACCGTGTCCACAGTACCGAGGCTAGCGTCGACTTCCGGAGCATTGCACTATGGGTAGCTATCCCACAGCTATCCCACAGTTCCCGCAGTCTCCGCCGCCCAATGGAATTCTGGGTTGAGATCCCAATGCCCGGATGATGCAAAACAGTGTCGCGGGAGGTTCTGGGTACATGTCATCAGGCCCCTCCCCCTCCGTCACAGCAACGGCAGACAATAGATTCGCGCCTTTTTACCTGGGTTACCTGTGCAGACAACATACCACGGCAAGCATGGAGCCCGCTCAGCTCAGCTGAGCTCACCGTCACCATATGTCCTCTGGGTGCCGGCAGACGTGGGACTGCATTGCTACACAGCAGCAGCTGCTAACTGCCTTTTGGCGGTAGACGGTGTAGCATGACTAATAGCCGTGGGGCTGGCAGCCGTAGGGCTGCATTGCACCAGCCCCTTGCCCTTTGGTAGAAGATGGTATATTACGACTGGTATCCGTCGTCGTCATACTGCAGTGGCTGTCAATCATGGGCACCTGGGCAGACATGCTACTGTCTCGATGATGATGGCTATCAGTCGTAGTATACTATTTTCTGCCAATTGCCCAGTATTGTCTGCTAAGCACCCAGAAGAGGCCGAGGGCAATCTGGGTGCTGGCAGACGTGGGGATGGCAGACGTGGGGCTGCATTGCTACACAGCAGCAGCCCCTTGCCTTTTGGTAGAAGATGGTATATTACGATTGGTATCCGTCGTCATCGTACTGCAGAGGCTATCAGTCATGCTGCACCATCGGCTGCCAGCTTAAGATGTAAAAAATAGATTTGTTCTGTATTCATTTGCTTCCCCTTCCTCCGTGAAATCAACGGCCTGCTAAGCCCAGGGTTTTCAGTTTAATCTTTGGGGGGACCATTCTGTGTGACAGTTGTTTGTGTTTCTCCCTGATGCACAGCCACCTTTCTTGATTTTAATTCCCTGTACCTGTACCTGTACACCATGTCGTCACTCGGCCCACCCTCCCTCCCGCCCTCCCTCCTTCCCCTAGTCCGTCAGATACTAGTTTTGCGCCTTTTTTCTGACCAGGCGCCATAGCTAGCACTGGGATCATGGAGCCCGCTCAGATCACCGCGGCAATTATGAGCACTATGAACACCACGCGCATTGTCCTGGAGTATATGAAGAGCCAGGACATGCCAAGGCGAAAACCGGACCAGCCGAGGGGGCGATTGCAGCGCGGCGAAGAGAGTGATGAGGAAATTGACATGGACACAGACCTCTCACAAGGCACAGGCCCCAGCAATGTGGAAATCATGGTGTCACTGGGGCAGGTTCATGCCGTGGAACGCCGATTCTGGGCCCGGGAAACAAGCACAGACTGGTGGGACCGCATCGTGCTGCAGGTGTGGGACGATTCCCAGTGGCTGCGAAACTTTCGCATGCGTAAGGGCACTTTCATGGAACTTTGTGACTTGCTTTCCCCTGCCCTGAAACGCCAGGATACCAAGATGAGAGCAGCCCTCACAGTTGAGAAGCGAGTGGCGATAGCCCTGTGGAAGCTTGCAACGCCAGACAGCTACCGGTCAGTCGGGAATCAATTTGGAGTGGGGAAATCTACGGTGGGGGCTGCTGTGATCCAAGTTGCCAGGGCAATCAAAGACCTGGTGATATCAAGGGTAGTGACTCTGGGCAACGTGCAGGCAATAGTGGATGGTTTTGCTGAAATGGGATTCCCAAACTGTGGTGGGGCCATAGACGGAACTCATATCCCTATCTTGGCACCGGAGCACCAAGCCACCGACTACATAAACCGCAAGGGGTACTTTTCAATGCTGCTGCAAGCCCTGGTGGATCACAAGGGACATTTCACCAACATCAACGTGGGATGGCCGGGAAAGATACATGATGCTCGCGTCTTCAGGAACTCTGGTCTGTTTCGAAAGCTGGAGGAAGGGACTTTCTTCCCGGACCAGAAAGTAACCGTTGGGGATGTTGAAATGCCTATCGTGATCCTTGGGGACCCAGCCTACCCCTTTATGTCATGGCTCATGAAGCCGTACACAGGCAGCCTGGACAGTAGTCAGGACCTGTTCAACTACAGGCTGAGCAAGTGCCAAATGGTGGTGGAATGTGCATTTGGACGTTTAAAAGCGCGCTGGCGCAGCTTACTGACTCGCTCAGACCTCAGCGAAAAGAATATCCCCATTGTTATTGCTGCTTGCTGTGCGCTCCACAATATCTGTGAGAGTAAGGGGGAGACATTTATGGCGGGGTGGAAGGTTGAGGCAACTCGCCTGGCCTCTGATTACGCGCAGCCAGACACCAGGGTGGTTAGAGGAGCACAGCAGGGCGCGGTGCGCATCAGAGAAGCTTTGAAAACGAGTTTTGTGACTGGCCAGGCTACTGTGTGAAACTTCTGTTTGTTTCTCCTTGATGAACCCTCCAACCCCCCCCCCACCCGGTTCACTCTACTTCCCTGTAAAGCAACCACCCCACGCCACCCTCCCCTCCCCAATTCGAGCACCGCTTGCAGAGGCAATAAAGTCATTGTTTTTTCACATTCATGCATTCTTTATTAATTCCTCACAGAAGTAGGGGGATAATTGCCAAGGTAGCTTGGGATGGGTGGGGGAGGAGGGATGGAAAAGGACACACTGCATTTTAAAACTTTAACTCTTATTGAAGGCCAGCCTTCTGATGCTTCGGCGATCATCTAGGGTGGAGTGACTGGGTGGCCAGAGGCCCCCGCACCGTGTTCTTGGGCGTCTGGGTGAGGAGGCTATGGAACTTGGGGAGGAGGGCTGTTGCTTAAACAGGGGCTGTAGCGGCGGTCTCTGCTCCTGCTGCCTTTCCTGCAGCTCAACCATATGCTCGAGCATATCAGTTTGATGCTCCAGCAGACGGAGCATTGACTCTTGCCGTCTGTCTGCAAGCTGACGCCACCTATCATCTTCAGCCCGCCACTTGCTCTTTTCATCCCGCCATTCAGCCCGCCACCTCTCCTCTCGTTCATATTGTGCTTTTCTCATGTCCGACATTGACTGCCTCCACGCATTCTGCTGTGCTCTATCAGCGTGGGAGGACATCTGCAGCTCCGTGAACATATCATCCCGCATCCTCCGTTTTCTCTTTCTAATGTTCACCAGCCTCTGCGAAGGAGAAACATTTGCAGCTGGTGGAGGAGAAGGGAGAGGTGGTTAAAAAAGACACATTTTAGAGAACAGTGGGTACACTCTTTCATTACAAGGTCACATTTTTCCTCTGCCTGCCGGTTTGGTATGAGAGATCACTCACACAGTGCCCCAGGCAACATATTTCGGCTTGCAGGCAGCCATTATAGGCCACAGTCTTTTGGCTTTTTTAACCTTCTTAACATGCGGGAAAGGTTTCAAACAGCAGCGCATTTCCCATATCAAGGATGAATTGGGTTGGCCATTGAAAATGGGTTTTCAATGTAAAAGGAGGGGCTGCGGTTTCCCGGTTAACATGCGGCACAAACCCAAGTAAACCCCCCCACACACACACACACCAGATTCTCTGGGATGATCACTTCACCCCTCCCCCCACCGCGTGGTTAACAGCGGGGAACATTTCTGTTCAGAAGAGCAGGAACGGGCACCTCTGAATGTCCCCTTAATAAAATCACCCCATTTCAACCAGGTGACCGTGAATGATATCACTCTCCTGAGGATAACAAAGAGAGATAAGGAATGGATATTGTCTGCATACCAGCAAACACCGGGACCATACGCTGCCATGCTTTGTTATGCAATGATTCCAGACTACGTGCTACTGGCCTGGAGTACATGAAGGAGAGCTTTCTGGAGATGTCCCTGGAGGATTTCCGCTCCATCCGCATACACGTTAACAGACTTTTCCAGTAGATGTACTGGCCGCGATTGCCAGGGCAAATTAATCATTAAACACGCTTGCTTTTAAACCATGTGTAATGTTTACAAATATTTACAAAGGTACACTCACCAGAGGTCTCCTGTGTGCCCTGAGGGTCTTGGGTGAGTTCGGGGGTTACTGGTTCCAGGTCCAGGGTCACAAACATACCCTGGCTTTTGGGGAAACCGGTTTCTCCGCTTCCTTGCTGCTGTGAGCTACCTACAGTACCTCCATCCTCATCTTCCTCGTTCCCCAAACTGTCTTCCCTGTGTGTTTCTCCATTGACGGAGTCATAGCACACAGTTGGGGTAGTGGTGGCTGCACCCCCTAGAATGGCATGCAGCTCCGCATAGAAGCGGCAAGTTTGCGGCTCTGCCCCGGACCTTCCGTTTGCTTCTCTGGCTTTGTGGTAGGCTTGCTGTAGCTCCTTAATTTTCACGCGGCACTGCTGTGTGTCCCTGTTATGGCCTCGGTCCTTCATGGCCTTGGAGACCTTTTCTAATACTTTGCCATTTCTTTTACTGCTACGGAGTTCAGCTAGCACTGATTCATCTCCCCATATGGCGAGCAGATCCCGTACCTCCCGTTCGGTCCATGCTGGAGCTCTTTTGCGATCCTGGGACTCCATCACGGTTACCTGTGCTGATGAGCTCTGCGTGGTCACCTGTGCTCTCCACGCTGAGCAAACAGGAAATGAAATTCAAACGTTCGCGGGTCTTTTCCTGTCTACCTGGTCAGTGCATCTGAGTTGAGAGTGCTGTCCAGAGCGGTCACAATGAAGCACTGTGGGATAGCTCCCGGAGGCCAATAACGTCGAATTCCATCCACACTACCCCAATTCCGACCCGCAAAGGCCGATTTTATCGCTAATCCCCTCGTCGAAGGTCGTGTAAAGAAACCAGTTTAAAGGACCCTTTAAGTCGAAAGAAAGGGCTTCGTCGTGTGGACGTGTCCAGGCTTAATTCGATTTAACGCTGCTAAAGTCGACCTAAACCCATAGTGTAGACCAGGCCTCAGACTAGATACAATGGAGAGCTTTAACCTTAATGACTGCTCTTTTACCTTCAAGAGGTATTCTAAAAAGGATGGCTGGAGCTGGGAGAAGTACTTCATTCAATTTGTCTATAAGGGGCTGGGGTTTGGAGAATGGAAAATTGTCAGCAAGAGAACAAAGAAGCAGGTGTTGTTGGTGGGACATATAAACTAGAGAGACTTCCTGAGTCAGGAAAAGGAAGCTTTGGACAAAAGAGAGGAAGGGCATGAGCCAGCCAAGGTTAGAGAAATTTTGATGGGCTAGTGAGGCTCCATGATTAAGACAAGCCATTTGCTGCAGCAAAGGGACCCTAAATTCCCCCAGAGGACTCTGACCTCAGTCCAAATTGCTCTGGAATGCTGAAGAAACTGAGGCAGGGAAATGCATATACGGTTTATTATTTTTATATAGATCTATGCTTTTCTTGTTCCCGTAAGTAAAGAACAGTTGTGTTTCAGAATCCTGTATGAAGTCTGTCTGTGTGTTATGTGTAACACCTGGCTGCCCTTGAAGTTCACCTGTGGACTCAGACCACCCACAAAACGAGTTCTGGGACAGGGTTATAGTTAAGTTATGGGAAAGTCTGGGGAGTCAGTACTGGTCCCCAGGGTTAGGCACTTGGATCATCAGTTATAGCTTTCAGGAGGAGGTGCTATACAGAGGGTCTACACCCCAAGAGTGTGCCTAAAGGCCCCAAGACACGGGTAGTGCCTGGACTCTGTTCAGACTCCAGAAGCTTAACACAAATGGAATCCAGCAACTGGATCCCCTTCACAGCAGTTTGGTGCGTGCCCAAGAGGGGGTGTTTGATGGATCTGTGACTGAGATTGAGTATGGAAAATTCGTACCAAATAGTTAAAGTTTGTCAAAAAATGACTGAAACAATTGAAAATAGGATTATAATGGAAAGTGGTAAATAACTTTAATATAGATGTGTCTATCATTCAATCTTTATATATCTGTGTCTGCAGGGCCAGCACTTCCATTTAGGCGACCTAGGCGGTCGCCTAAGGCACCAGAATTTGGGGGGCGGCAATTCGGCCACGGGGGGTCCTTCTGCGCTCCGGGTCTTCGGCGGCAATTCTGCGGCAGGTCCTTCACTCGCTCCGGGACCCGCCGCCGAAGTGCCCCGAGGACCGGGAGCACGGAAGGACCACCACCTAGGGCGCCAAAAACCCTGGCGCCGCTCCTGTGTGTCTGTGTCTGTCTTCCATCTAGGTAGATATGCAAACATATTCAAGCGATACATTGTGTATCACTTAGGCTTTTCTGCTCACATAAAATACCAGACAAAAACCTCAAAGACAGAGAAATTAACAGTTAAGTTACCCAACAGTGCATATCCTATACTCTTTCTCCTGAGATGTGCACCTCACCATTAGCACAACCACTGTACATTGCAGACAATGAACCAGAGCTTTAACTCCGCCTCAGTAAGAATGCTACCCTTCAAACACTGCCTGCCATAAAGTCTCCCCTCTTCACCACAAACATCAACCTCCCCGGCACACACACTCTGCCCCTTTGTGCACATTTCCAGGAAAACATGTCTCCTTAGGTTTGGGGAACAGGTGTTTTATTAATTAGAAAGACTACTTACATCTTGTAGTATATTTGTTGCTGCGTCATCTTGAACGGATTTCACATTTTTGTGTATGGTAAAAAGGAGGGTTCAAACAGGACTCTGACATTCTTATACTGTAGTTAAGGTGAAGCTTTAACCAAATATTTCTCAAACTTGTTAAACCACTAGAACAGCTTTTTTGCTGAGGAATAGTGTATAATCAGTACATAAAATTACTTTTTGTGTGCTTGACAATCTTACTTTCATATGTCTAGCAACAAAGGATTGAGATGGTGTCTGCATACCCAAATGCAAAACAATTGTTATGATAGGACATGTCTGGAAATATTTAATACATTATAATTTGAGAATGTAGAAAGGTGCAATATGATTCAAATACTGATGAATAGTATAAATCAGGACAACAGAAGTGATGCAATGTAACTTCCTCTTATCCTTATTTCTGTTATGCTCAAACTGGAACAGATGTCTCTGCTTTGTAGGACAGTGGGAAAACTGGGGCTAATTGTTAGCATGATTGAGGTTTGGAAAATTGCATGTTGTCAGAGGGAACGAGTGTGTGCATTCACCCAGTGGATATAAAATATAATTTTGTGAAATAAAAATTACACAATATTTCCTTTTTTTACCTGAATTTCAGTACTTCAAGTCTTGCTACAGCATGTACAAAAAAAAACCCCAGCTTTGATTTTTTATAAGAAATGACTTATTTATACGTATCATTCATTATTTTGCACATCCCAAAGCCACTAAAATAATCTGACCCTTTGCTGAAAGCAACAAAATTGCATGTCCATCTATAAAACACTATTTTGCTTGGGGCAATACATCTTGAGCATGTGTACAGCAAATCTCAGTGCATTTTAATATTAAAAATTTAAAGTCTGAGAATGGACTCATCTAGCTCCCTGCCCTTACTTCAGGCATTGAGGGGAGTTTAACGTGTTAAAAAAATGTAACCAGAAGGAAAAGTGTATGTAGGTAAAGGAGCAAAATATAAAAGTTATGTGATTTATGATGTACATGAAGGACAACAAAACTTGTAATTCTGTCACAGGAATGCAGTCATATGTACTGTTTACTATCATTCTATCATAATTGGGCAAATCTTGTCTGGCAATTGTATCTTTGAGTAAACTGCAAAACTCATGGGCTGAGGGGGAACACGGGATCAAATTTTTCTACCATATTTCTGGCTTCTCTCCAAATCACAGGCCCATCCTACACGGTGTTTACCTCTGCATGGATAATTCAGAGTGTCCTGTACTTTTATTGAAGCCAACTGGAGCCAAGATTTCACAACCTCTCAGGAGCAGGCTCCAGTACAGATGCCACTACACAGACCTCACATGACTGCCACCAAAAAGAGAGCTTTTTCTCAGTTGTGGCCTGCAGTTTGGACGTGTGGTTTGTCGATTTCAGTGTGAACACTGACTGTTGGAGCAAGGGGCCTGTGATGGACAGCTTTATTTAGATGTATGATTTATAGCTAGTATTAAACTTCTGAGCCCCTTAGTAACATTACTATGGGACTGTTTCTGCAAGGTGTTGAGTAGTGCCTGTTGTGAGGGGCTGCAAGCTCTCAAATCTCATTACCGTAGTTTAAATTGGAGTTCTGAAAGGTTCACTTCTATCTATTCATCTATCTTAGGGCTCTATACTGCCACCCAGTACAATAGTGTCTGAGCACTTTCCATGTAGTTTTGTAAATTACCATATTTCCTTCTTAACCCTCCTCACACTTATCTTCCTGCTTTTCAGAGTTCTGCCCCATGCTGCCATGCAGCATGGGCCTTTGTGCACTGACTGGGCTGGGAGCTGGGGGTGTTCAGCATCTCTGTAAACAAAGCCATTTTTAGTTTGATTCTCAACTATAGGCCATATGATGCTATACTATGATAACATAGGTTTTTAAGAGGAACTCCACATTTAAATTAGTGTCTAAAAACTGATTGTTGGATTATGTCCCTGTTCACTTACGTCTGAAAAATTTGGCCAGATTTCTTCTCTCTAGATACTCTTAGATTTGGATAATCTGCAAAGTTTCTTGTTTAAAATTAGAGAAGTGTATAAAGTGCAAAACTTTCTCATGTTCATATTTGTCCTCCTTTAATGGAAATTACTTGGAAAATAGTTTTTAAATATTTTTGTATTAATTTTTCTTTACATAAAGAAGTAAAAAGATAGCATATGTTATTCTCTCTTAATGTATATTGTAGAATGCTATGTTATATAGACTCATAGATTCATAGACTTTAAGGCCAGAACGGACCATCATGATCATCTAGTCTGACCTCCAGCATATTGCAGGCCATAGAACCTCACCCACCCACTCCAGTAATAGACCCCTAACCTCTGGTTGAGTTATGGAAGTCCTCAAATCATGATTTAAAGACTTCAGGTTACAGAGAATCCACCATCTACACTCAAACCTGCAAGTGGCCCATGCCCTATGCTGCAGAGGAAAGCGACAAAACCCAACGATCTCTGGCAATCTGACCTGGAGGAAAATTCCTTCCTGACCCCAAATATGGTGATCAGTTAGACCTTGAGCATGTGGGCAAGACCAACCAGCCAGACATCTGAGAAACAATTTTCTCTAGTAACTCAGAGCCCTCCCCATCTAGTGTCCCATCACTTGCTGTTGAAGATCTTTGCTGCTAGCAGTCACAGATTGCCTACATGCCATTATAGGCAGTCCCATCATACATCCCCTTCATACATTATCAAGCTCAGTCTTAAAACCAGTTAGGTTTTTTGCTTGCCCCCACTGGTGCCCTTGGAAGGCTGTTCCAGAACTTCACTCCTCTGATGGTTAGAAACCTTCATCTAATTTCAAGCATAAACTTGTTGATGGCCAGTTTATATCCATTTGTTCTGGGGTCCACATTGATGATTAACTTAAATAACTCCTCTCCCTCCCTGGAATTTATCTCTCTCATGTATTTCTAGAGCGCAATCATATCTCCCCTCAGCCTTCATTTGGTTGGCTAAACAAGCCAAGCTCTTTGAGTCTTCTCTCATAAGGCAAGTTTTCCATTCCTCAGATCATCCTAGTAGACCATTTCTGCACCTGTTCTAATTTGAATGTATCTTTCTTAAACATGGGAGACCAGAATTACATGCAGTATTACAGATGAGGTTTCACCAGTGCCTTGTATAATGGTAGTAACACTTCCTTATCTCTGCTGAAAATACCTTACCTGATGCATCCTAGGATTACATTAGCCTTTTTCACAGTCTCATCACATTGGTGACTCATAGTCATCCTGTGATCAATCAATATCAGCCAATACACCCAAGTCTTTCTCCTCCTCTGTTTCTTCCAACTGCTAAGTCCCCAGCTTATAGCAAAAATTCTTGTTGTTAGTCCCTAAGTGCATGACCTTGCACTTTGCACTATTAAATTTCATCCCATTTCTATTACTCCAGTTTTCAAGGTTGTCCAGATCTTCTTGTATGATATTCTGGTCTTCCTCTGCATTGCCTATACCTCCCAATTTTGTGTCATCTGCAAATTTTATTAGCATACTCCCACTTCTGTGCCAATATCATTAATAGAAATGTTAAATAAGATTGGTCCCAAGACCAATCCCTGAGGAACTCCATTAGTAAACTCTTTCCAGCCTGATGAAACCAGACAGACCATAAGAACATAATAGCGGACATACTGGGTCAGACCAAAGGTCCATCCAGTCCAGTATCTTGTCTTCTGACAGTGGCCAATGCCAGGTGCCCCAGAGGGAATGAACAGAACAGGTAATCATGAAGTGATCCATCCCTTGTTGCCCATTCCCAGCTTCTGGCAAACAAAGTTCTTACCTCAAATTTCTACCCTTGACAAATAAAGACAAATCCAATAACAAATTCATTTCTATACAAGCAATAAGTAGTTAACTCTTTAACTAAAAAGATAATTCCCAGATAAAATTAGAAATGCATAATGAAAGTTGAACTTAAAAGAAATCCAAATATATTAAGCTATGGAAATGCGGAATTTGCCTTAAGGTCTGGGACTACAAACACTAGAATGCCTTAATCATAATCATGGTTATTGAAGGGCAGAGTTAAGGTCATTTGGATACCCTAACTATGCATTTCCTTACCTTAACATATTTGGATTTCTAGAACTCCCTTAAGTATTAATTTTATGGGTTTATAATGCTTGTTTTGGCAATAATTCCAATTTATCCCTGTAATGTATTCTATTCTAAATTATCGATATGTAATCTCAATCTTAATTCCTTTGCAGTTTTTTCTGAGATTTTCCTTTTTTTGTGTTCCAGAGTAGCAGCCGTGTTAGTCTGTATCCGCAAAAAGAACAGGAGTACTTGTGGCACCTTAGAGACTAACAAATTTATTAGAGCATAAGCTTTCGTGGACTGCATCCGAAGAAGTGGGCTGTAGTCCACGAAAGTTTATGCTCTAATAAATTTGTTAGTCTCTAAGGTGCCACAAGTACTCCTGTTCTTTTTGCTTTTTTTGTGTGTGTCTCAGAAAAGGAAGAATGCAGCTTCCCTTGTCATAATGACAGTCTTTTCTGTCTGCACTAGGCAGGACACTGACCTCTACCTGAACAGCCCGAGGTAAGAGGAGTAACCAGTTGAAATTATTTATAACCTGACCAGCTCATTTAGTTTCAGCCTCTGAGGCCCTCAGAGTCTAACTGACACAGCAATAATGGCCAGCGAACTTTTGATCCAATTAATTGTTAATGAGAGGTTTGCTTAGCAAATAAAGGGCCTATTAGATTAGCTGATTGTCTTTCTTTCATAATACCAGAGGTCAAGATTTTTTGACTGAAAGAAAAGTATACTGTGTACTCTGTTTAAATTAACCACATGCTCACAGGTGTTGAGTAAAGTTGATTCAAGAAAATAGTCAATGTAGACATCTGTCTGTAAATATTAGGATGCATTGGATATTCCTCAATATGCTCTGATGGAATTTTTATCATATAAACCTCCATCTGTCCCAGAAGTATTGTATTAACACATCTTTCTCTTCAATCTGCTTCCCTTCAGTCTTACTTCAGTACAGCATACCTTTTTAATTTTAATAGATTTGATTTATGATACAGACATTCTCAATCAGTTTCAGATTACTTAATTATTCCTATATGTTAAAGAGTCTCAAATTATATTTTCAGACACCATTCCTCTCCATGGTATTCCTGAAATTGTCTCAGTTTTTTAGAGGAATACATGCTTTTGGCACTGACTAACGAGAAGTGCAAGGTGGGGGACTAAATTCTGCTTCTAGTTGCACATCTGCAAATCTAGAATACTATTAAGTCAATCAAACTACTCCAGATTTATACTGGTGTAATACTGGCATTGAAGGATATGTATATCAGCCCTAAGGCAGACACTCTGCATGGAAAATTTCAGACTGAAAAGTTAAAATTTGGTGACGTTATAAGCAGAGGGAAGCAAGATATTAAAATGGAAAATGTTGGGAAAGTGTGACTATAGGCAGTGCTATCTATCTATACTTAGGGTCAGATTCTGTCACCTGTACCCATTCTGAATAGAACCTTACTTTACAACTGGTCCCACTGAGTACAAGTGGCAAAATCAAGCCTTCAGTTTCTAGTCAGCCCTTTTTCAGAGAAACTCCCCTTGAAGTCAATAAGTAAAATCTGAGTAATGACCTCAGAATATGGCCCATAAGTAAATAATTATACAGAGCCTAATTATGATCCTATTGAAGTCAATGGCAAAATTACATTGGGAGCAGGATCAGGCCCTTAATAAAATTAAATAATTAATTAATGATATATAAAATAGATAACAATGACATTTATAGAATACTATAATATCATTATATAAATAAAGAACAGTTACAGATTAGCACAGGGAAAAATAAATTAAGTATAAGTAGGTATAACAGACACATTTCAAGATAAGATTCAAATGAGATGGAGAATCAAAGAAACAGAGAAATACAGGAAGTTTATTCCAGATTACAGGAGCTGAGCAGACAAAGGTTCTCATAACTGCAGATTTGAGATGATAAACAGGGATACAAAGCAGATAAATTGAATAACACAAGAACAGCCAAATACAGTTGTAACACTGCCTGCAGCCAACTTCAGCACAAACCATTTTCCAACTTCTTTAAGAACCACACTATATATTCTGTAGAGGGGTAAGACAGCAAGGCTGGAACATGGTATTTGACAGTATATTTGTCAGTTGTAACACTTTAAGAAGGCCTGGGACTATGAAACCATAGTAAAATTGTACTACTTACAAACTCTTCTGCAAAAGCCTTCCTAAGAAATTGTCACAATGCCTTCCTACATTAATCTCCGTTCTGCAGATCTCATTTAATTCCATATAGAGTCTTTTGGGGACACAGACATACACTTTTTATGTTTGTAAAGTGCTATGTACATTTATGTTGTTTACATAAAAATAATATAAAATAAGAATAAAAATCTTTTTCAAAAATAGTTGTCAAGCACTATTATAAAATGATTCTGCTCCGAATATAAGCAGGGCTTAAGTTTTGTGGAAAGTGAAGCTAATTCTATATTAGAGAATTGAGCATAACTCTTTAGAGTTTCAGAGTAGCAGCCGTGTTAGTCTGTATCCGCAAAAAAAACAGGAGTACTTGTGGCACCTTAGAGACTAACAAATTTACTAGAGCATACGCTTTCGTGGACTACAGCCCACTTCTTCGGATGCATATAGAGTTTTTAACCCATGCATTTTCCAGAATTGTATTGCTGATTGTACAGTGTTTAAATTTGAAATTTCCTCTAGAATAAGATTTTTAAAGTTAATCAAACTATTAATGCTTTCTTCTTTTTCAAATAGCATTCAGCCAAATTTTAATTTTCTACTGCAAGCTTTATGGCAGCTGTAGAGAAAACATGATTGTCAGTAAAATTCACACTTATTCTGTAAACCAACATAGAATTGCTATTTTATCATCTCCAGTACATGAGGAGTTATTAACTTTTCCTTTTTTACATTAAAAACTAGCAACAACAAGAAAAAACATAAGTGTGATATATTCTGTTTAAATTAGTGTTTTGTCATTAAAATTTGGTTTGGCTTCTCCCCAGCCCTCGCATCAGCATGATATAATCTCATAATTAAAATGTCTAATTTATTTCCTTGTGTTCTTGATGTTATTGAAATTGGCTAGAGCTCCATTAGAATGGATGCCAAAGCCTTAAAAGGCACCAAACTAACAAAATATTTTGTCTCATTTTCTTTTTGTTTTTTCATTAGACTAACACAATCAAATATTTCACCTACAATCAGAAGGAAGATTAATCACACCACTAAGGGCTTCATAGGATGACTGCAAAGGTGGTTTCTTTATCTTTATAAACATAAAAGTTTTGAAAATCAACATCATAAAAAGAGTGGTATATTTTAACATGTGATTTATTCTTTAAGGGCCCAATCCAATGAGGTTCTGAACACCACCTGGGAATTGCCCAGCACCTGTATCTTAAATGTCTTCTACAGTGAAGAGCTAAAACACTACAGGACAGATTAATACTTACACAGTCATGGGTTAGAGCGTGAGTGAGAATAATTCTATAGCCTGTTGCCTAGATGGGGGAAGACCCCAGATCCAGTCCCCCTGCTCCACATGCTATTTAATTGTTTATACACAGTAGAACAGCTTCGAGAGGAGAGACTCAGAGCAACCCATATCAAACTATCCCACACTCCAGTAGTTAAAGAACTCTCCTGAGAAATGGAAGAACCCTGTTCACATCACTTTGCCCCATCAGGCAAAGGGGGGACTTCAACTTGGGTCTCCCACATCCCAGGTGAGTATGCTAGAACTTGTAAGGTGGGCACCTTGTCCTTCTTTGCCTGTATTTTAAATGGCCTCTGATCTGGTAGGCATGCTCAGAGCACATGTAACAGATCAGGCATCGCAGGCAATATAGGCAGGGGAATGCCTATCTTTGTCTGGTTTGACAGTTGCACTGGGGCTTAGACATCCAAACACCTCAAGTAAGGCAGCAGTGCAGGTGCCCAGAAGCAGAAATGGAGGTACCTAGGGAACTTTTTCAGCAAAAATGTAGTCACTGAGTGAGTTTAGGATCCTCAGGGTAAGGCAGCAGCCAAGTAATTTTCTGAATGTCAGTGGTGCCTAAAGTGACAGATACGTAAGTCCCTCTTTGAATCAAGCCCAGCAATACTGAGAGGATGGAATTCATCCAGGAACAGAGGGTTTGTGAAAGGACCTAGGAATCATTTAAAGATCCACGGTGTGGATGTGTGCTGACAGAAAGGAGAGGGAGGAAAAAAGGCAGCTGTCCTGTAGGTATTTCTCTGCACCCCTTGAACACACCACAGAGCATATCTCCTTATGTCCTCCAAAGCCAGGAAACAGAAGGATAGGCCATGGGATTCTTGATTCTAACTCACTGAAGAAGTGAAATGATTGAACTGTGGCTACTACAGATGGGAGTAGTAGCCATAAGGGGGCTGTGCTGCAGCCCCCTTCCCTGGATCAATGGGGGAGTGAATTTCACCCACCCAACACCCTGTGCACTTTCATAAAGCCTGATTAGTTGGATTTTCTGTGGATGAAATAAATTTCATCTTAAATTAATACAATCTATCTTTATTGATTTGTTATTCTGATGCTGTTATAAATTGTGAATGGTATACTCTGAGTAATTGTATAAAAGCTAATCTGACAAAATAAAAAATTCTAACACTTTCAGTTTTTCATGTTGATTTCTTCTTAGATCATTATTCACTGAAAAATTATTTTTGTTTTTGTTTTTTTAAAACATCTTGTTGAACTTTTTGCAACCATTTTGATCCTTACAGTACTGTAGACGTTCTGTAGTGTCTGGGATATGTAAAACATGAGACTGTAACATACTGTTATGGAAATAACTTTGAAATGAATAAACCTTTCATATTTTTTTTTAAAAAGAGTAATTGCCAAAAGTAAATGCTAAAAACATTTAGAAGTGTATGGTGAACAATCCAATTCCTTCCCAGTTTACTGAATTTATATCGGAATTTTCTTCTGATTGGAGAACAGCCCCATATTGGTATTTATTTTGCTCTAAATTAGCTACTTACTTATTGACCCTAAATAGTTATCATCTCAGCTGGAAATATATTAGAAATCTACTTGCCAAACAAATATTCAGCAGAAGATGAATAAAAACATATGGGGAGAAAAAACCCACAAAGTTTGCACTGCCTTTATAACGGAAGGCATTCTGGCGGACAGCCATCTGCACCCGCTGAACAGAGGGATCCTGGGATGACATTGATCGATTTAACAGTAGGAAGGTATTAATGATATTCAGCTCTGATGGCTGAGCCACTTCACACTCATTTGCATTTCCATTCATCATCTCAGCATTTATCATTATGAGGCGAATGCCAGAACTAATTAAAGTCTGGGCTAACAGGGTGACATGGGAGCCCAGCCACTACTTAAATTGAGGAAAACATGGAAACTTTCCAGCAGGAAGTACACCAACCTTACACCAAACCCAATTAACTTAATTCCTAACTAAGCCATTTGAGGCTCCTTCATTTGAATAAGCTAAAAAGCCTGGCTTTCAGTTACACCCTCTTGTATTCTAGTGCTTTCATGACTCAATAACATTGTATTATGTAGCCTTTCTTTTCCCTATAAAATGGGATGTTTCCTTGTTGTGGCATTCTTCTTCTCTTTTCCTCTGGCATATGAAAAACTGATAATCTATCAAATTCTTCAGTATACATTAATTTATCCTGAAGGGACCTCAGATTGTGTGTGACTGTCCTGTTAAGGAAGACATTCACTACGTAGCAGGCCAGGTATACTCTAAAATATGAAATTTCTATGTAGGTTAGTGTAAGGTACTAAGCTAATTCTTCCAAACACATAAAGAAGCTCTTTTGGGGTGATTTTCTAGCACATGAGCATGAGATTTTCTAGATCCATTGTTCATTGCAGGCCAAAACTTGCTTGACTTAAGTCCCATTAGTGGAAAAGAGACAACTCACATGAGCAATACAAACAGAGTTTGGTTCTGCATGTAATTAATCTATCAAATAAAAACATCTCAAAGAAAGATGTGTGGATACTGTTTTAAAATTATGCACAATATTGTAACTTTCAACCAGAAATTAAAAACAACAAACAATAAATTATTTTCAAACAATATTGTTTTCAAATCTAATAAATGTTGAGCTTTTTTATAAAATGTTCTTCCAGCAACCATAATAATGGAAGATCTTGGGTAACTCCTTCTGATCCCCAAGGCAGTTTGTTTATAGCAGAATATCCCTTCTGCAGGTGCAGGCTTTCTTCTACCCTTGCACACAAAGGGTGACACAGATACCAGATTCAGCAAGATTTTTAACTTTAAGCATATAATTAGAACCATTGGCTTCAGTGGGATTCCATATGTGCTTAAAATTAGATATATGCTTAACAGGGCCGGCTCCAGCTTTTTTGCCGCCCCAAGCGGCGAAGCGGAGAAAGAAAAAAAAAAAGATAAAAGCACGATCGGCGGCACTTCAGCGGCAGCTCTACCGCACCACTTCATTCTTCGGCGGCAATTCGGCGGCGGATCCTTCACTCTGAGAGGGACTAAGGGACCCACTGAATTGCCGCCGAAGAGCCGGACGTGCTGCTCCTTTCCATTGGCCGCCTCAAGCATCTGTTTTCTTTGCTGGTGCCTGGAGCCGGCCCTGGTGCTTAAGTACCTTCTTGAATCTGGACTCACATCTGGAACAAGGACTTCAGGACTTAGCCTAGAGAGGCAATAAGAAGGATATATTTTAATTATCCTTACTTTCAAGGAGGTATCAGTGAGAATGTCAATTTAAGTTCAGATACATGTACTTGCTTCACAGTATATTATGTATTAAAGCTGGGATATTTAAAACAGTGTACAGAAGATAGGTAACCAAATCCAATTGAAATTCAGTGGGAGTTGGGTACCTAATTCTCTTCGGCTTCTTTGAAACTCCCAGCCTAAAAATAAATTTAATGGGAAAAGAACTTTCACTTAGTAATAATGAGCTATGAAAAAGTACTTTGAATAAAACATTACATTTACATGCAAAGATACATGGATGTATCTTTTTAAACTGTGGATATCTGATAAAGGTATTAGTATAAAAACATAAGGCTCCATTGGCCGTTTTCTTGTACTTATTTTTGCAGTTTATTTATTTTTATTTTTAAAAATGTAAGGAGGTACCCAAACCAAACTCTGGGCATCCTGATATAATTTAATTACACAAGAAATCTACAAGGAACTGCTGTCCTCAATATAAAATAAACATATAGCAGCAGATAAAGTATCATCTTCCCACTGCCAAACAGTAAAACTCATTAAATGGCTGAGAGAAAAAAATGGCCTTTTCAATGTGTCCCAGTGGTATTGGTGGTTCAGAAAGGAATGGAGAATCTGCAGCTAAGGATGCCCTGTCAGCAGCACCCTTCCATTTATGAGCCAGGAGGTTGAGCGCTTCCACTGATCTCAGAGTTGTATGAAGAGAGAGAGTTGGTCTCTAAGTTTATCAGGTCTCAAACCATTTAAGGATTTGTATTTAAAATCAGTGTCTTGAACTCCACCCAGAAACTTATTGACAGCCCATGTAAATCTCAGGGAAGTGGTGTAGATGTGGCTCTACCATGACACTCCTCTTAAAAAGCAGGCAGAAATATTCTGTATTAATTTCAGTTTCTAAACGGTGTCAATGTATAGCTCCATATGGAGTGCATAACAGTGAAAAAGCTGTCTGCATGGGAAAGAAAAAGTGGCACACTTCTCAACAGGTGCCGATGAAAAAAGTAGATCTTATATGACTGTAGAATGAGGAAATTCAGTAGGGTAATTCTCTTTTTTTTTTTATACCAGCCATTTTTTTAATTAATCTTCTTTGTGGTAACAGCTTTCTTCTTCTTCTGATAGGTACTTCTGATTCAACCTGGTCAGGCAGTGTGTAGCCTGTAAAAAAAAGATCAATGAACAGTGAAGGGTTAAAAGCAACAAAGAATCCTGATGAAGTGGGTATTCACCCACGAAAACTTATGCTCCAATAAATTTGTTAGTCTATAAGGTGCCACAGGACTCTTCGTTGCTTTTGTAGATCCAGACTAACACGGCTACCCCCTCTGATACAATGAAGGGTTAGATTATATTGACTTAATTTGGATTAGTTTACATTTGGTTATCCACTGCCAAAGATGTTATAGCTTTTGTACTTCATTAGCTTACATCACTTGAACACTGGCTTAAATTAATACATTAGTACCTTTCATTTAGAAGACACTTTCGGCTCTCATTTTGTGTGTTAGCTTTGCTGTCTGAACTTTTATGTGTATGCAGTGGTGTCTGTTATAACATTTATCTTCATGAGTGAAAAGAAAAAGGGATAGTTTGATTTAAAAATCAGAGGAACACATTCAGGGTCAACTCCTGCTCACTTTTCTCATATAACTTGTCCCATAGAAGCCAATAAAGCTGTTTCTATGAGTAAGAGAACCAAAATTTCAATTAAACTGTGTGTTTAAACAGTTTGCTTAACATGTCAAAATAATATTAAAGCAGAATCAGAACTAGTTTGCAAGATCTGAAATACTAAAGTAGTATCACAAATGATCTTATTTAGACTTTTTTCTTTTATATTGTGGTATAATACAAAATAAAATAAAATTGACATGAAAAGTAATTTCAAAATAAAAAAGCAATATGTTTCATTTTGTAAATGTTGAAATGGGATATTTTGGCATTAGTAGACCTTTTTTCTCCAGTTTTTCTCCAAAACATAATTTTGGCTAAATCAACCCAATTTTGCAAAGCACTTGGATTTAGATGGGAGTGCATTTTCCAACAGAAAATGGTTCCATCAAAGTTTTTCTAATCATCTATACTTGAAAGGACAGAAGCTAACTGGTCTTGGGGATAAGCCTCCTGCCCTATCAGGCCGCCAGCACTTTTGAGGCTCCTTTGTGACGACATTGTTGTATCCAACAGGCAAAGTATTAACAACTTCAACAGAACTTTATTTACAGTGCAAGTCTCTTCTCCAAGCTGTAGCTGCACACTCTGTAACTCTCCCAGCCTCCTCAACTCTTCCCCCCTCCTTCCTGTTTCCTGTCCTTTCAGACTCCCAACAGCCAGTGCTCCCAGTTCTAATAATTACAAGCAGCATCTAAACACCACATTCCCTCCTCTCTTAAGAAACTTTCCAAATTAAAATAAACATTGTTGTTCTAACCCCCAGGAACAAATATGAAACAAGACACTATACTGTTGGCAGGAATATTACACTGAAAACACTGTAGATACTACATAACATAGTCCTTAGTCTAGGCAGGTGGTCATCTGAGTCTGACAAGCCGTCTCTCAAGCCCCGGTTCCAGTGCAATGTCTTGTTGTGTTGGTTCTACAGTGAAGTCATCCAGTGCAGACTGGGTGTTGGCATAATCTCCTCTTGGTGCACAGGCAGGTGCAAGATAAGAAGCATTCCATAGCCGCCCATCAGAAAGTCGATAGGTGTAAGGTCCCTTCTTCTCTATGATTTTAAGAGGAGCTGTGAATTTATGGTCCCCTTTGCATAAGATTCCAGGTTTTCGTATTCTAACAAAGGAACCACACTCAAACTTTGGTTCCTTAGGACTCCGCCGTTTGTCTGTGAAAGCCTTAGACTTTGCTTGGTTCTGTTCAACTGTCTTTCTCACATCATCCTTGTTTGGGCATCAGGTCGTGCCTTTAACAATCCAGCAATGTTCAGTTTAGTAGTCATCTGTTTCCCATGAAGTAACTCTGCGGGTGATCTTTGCGTTGTGGCATGCTGTGTAGCCCGCTATGCTTGCAAGAAATCAGTAGTTAAGTTTATCCACAATCGCCCTTCCAGTTTAGCTGTTTGCAAACTCTCTTTCAAACTTCTGTTAAACCGTTCGATTTCTCCATTGGCTTGAGGGTAATATAGGGATGACCTCCTGTGTAAAGTGTTCCTCTCTGCTAGAAAAGTTTCAAACTCCAGGGAAGTAAATTGACTACCATTATCTGAAACCAGTTCTTTGGGGTTACCTTCCCGGCTAAAAACTGAAGAGAGAAACTTAACCACTGTAGCACAAGAAATTTGCAATGTAAACGCTACCTCAGGCCATTTGCTGAAATAATCTATTAAAGTGATGGCATAACGACAGTCAATTGGAGCAGTGTCAAAGGGTCCTACAATGTCAATCGCCACTTTTTCCCATGCAGATTCAGGAAGAGGAACAGGCTGTAATGGAGGGTTACATGTCACTGCTGTCTTATCATGCATTTGGCAAGTGACACAGGATTTTATGAGTGCTTCAGTTTGAGAGTCCATCCCTGGCCACCAATACAGATCCCGTAGTCGTTGTTTGGTTCTGACAATTCCTTGATGAGTATCATGTGCCAGGTGTATGAGTTTTGACTGTAATTCTTCTGGCACAAGTAGCCAGTGTGTACCTTGTAGCACACAGCCATCGAGCAAAGAATGTTCATCCCGAACTCTAAAATAAGGCAGCAAAACTGGGTCAAGGTTTTTAGGGTTACTGGGCCATCTCTTTGTCAGAAATTCCCATAGTTTTTGTTGAATTGGACACGCTGAACAAGCAGCTTGAAATTGTTCTCTTGTAACTACAGTAAGAGTGCTTGTAATAAGCGCAACTACTACATCCTCATCCTCTGGTGGACCATCTGGTGAAGGCAAAGGCAGGTGAGAAAGGCAATCAACTACCACATTTTTGTTTCCAGGCTTATATTCCAGTTCATAATTGAAAGATAGTAGTCTTGCAGACCATCTAGCAATATGATATCCTGCTCTTCCCAGTCCTTTCATGGTGAGCAACGTCGTCAAAGGGCTGTGGTCTGTGCACAACTTGAACGTGCGGCCCCACAGGTAAGTTCTCCATTTTTCAGTAGCCCAGACACAAGCAAGTGCTTCTTTTTCAACTGTAGAATATTTTCTCTCAGCATTTCTTAGTGTCCTTGAAGCAAATGCAACAGTCCTCTCAGTGTTGTCCTCATGAAGTTGTGTGAGGACAGCCCCAAGTCCATAATCAGAAGCATCAGTAGTTACAATTGTGGGTAATGCGGGACTGAATAATGCAAGTACTGGACTACGTACAATCAAGTCTTTCACCCTTTCGAAACTAACTTGCACATCCGTTGTCCACACTAAGGTTGAACTTCTCCGTAGTAATTCTCGTAACGGTTCAATGACTGACGCATAATTGGGAATGAATTTTGCATACCAGGAGGTAAGACCCAAGAAGGAACGTAAGGTTTGCAAATCTGTTGGAGGAGGAGCATTTGAATTTGCCAGGATATGATCTGGATCAGGTTTTAGTCCAGCCTGTGAAATTGTATGCCCCAGAAAGGAGAGTTCATTTTGTCTAAATTTGCATTTGGACCTATTGAGCTTGAGGCTTGCTTTGCTGATGCAGTTTAGTACAGACTTCAGATTATTGTCATGCTCCTCAGTAGTATTTCCAAACACAATAATATCATCCAAATAGCACTGAACTCCATGTTAATTCTTCAGAATCAATGACATCATTTTTTGAAAGGCACTTGGGGCTGATGCGAGACCGAATGGAACACGTTTAAAACGAAATAGTCCCTCATGTGTAATAAATGCTGTGAGGTCTCTGCTATCTTCATGCAACATAACCTGATGGTATGCACTCTGCAAATCAAGACTAGAAAACATCTTTGCTCCATGGAGTTCTGCAAATACTTCCTCTATGTGAGGAAGAGGATGGTTGTCAATCACAATAGCTTTATTTGGCTCCTTAAGTCCACACAAAGGTGAATGTCTCCACCCTTCTTCCGTGTCACTACTATAGGTGAAACCCATTCCGAGGAGTTAATCTCTTCAATGATGTCCTTTTGAACAAGTTTTCTAAGTTCCTCTGAAACAGCTTCCCTGACTGAAAATGGTAAGCACCGTAATTTCTGTTGTACAGGCAACACATTATTCCGCATTTTAACTTTATGCAGAAACCCATAAGCACAGCCGAGTTTCTCCTGAGCCTGGAGTTGGGTCCCAGCTAAAACTGGTGTGTGTACCACAAGAGTACTTTGCTGAGGAAGATCAATTCGTCCATTAACTACTCTGAGATTTAAAGCAGCTAATAAATCTCTGCCATGGATAGCAGTGCCTTTGTGGACAATGTAGAACTCTGCAGTTACACAGCGATCACCAAAAGTAACTATTGCTGGCAGGCAGCCATGTACTGGAATATGGTTTTTTCAAATAGCATACCAAGTGAAGTTTGGGTTCAGTAAGAGGCACATCTTTAAAGTAATGCAAATAGATGGAATCAGGTAGTATAGATACTGCTGAGCCAGTGTCCAACATTAGCTGAATAGAGTGTGATTTGCCTGAGGGTATGACAGAAACATTTACAGTGCACTTTATCTGTTCTGGAATATGTGCAGTAGTGATTTTGTCTACACTCAGCACAGTAACATCTGGTATTGTAACTGCATGCACCTGTTGATTGAACTGGCTACTGCGACATACTTTAGCAAAATGCCCAATCTTTTTGCAATGATTGCACTGAGCTACTTTTGCTGGACATCCTGTGTAGCTTGCAAGATGTTGTGGGGATCCACAGCGAAAGCATGCTTTTACTGTATTTTGCATTCGCTGATTCAGTGGCTTTTCATTAGTTTTCCTTTTGCAATTGTTTGTCTGCAGTGATAGTGAACTTTTCCGCAAAAGACTCACAGCCTGGACTGGGTCTCTTGTAGCCTGGCTCATTATTTTGTCTTCAGCTGTAGCTGACTCAATCTGAGTAGCAATGGTTATTGCTTTTTCTAGTGTAAGTTGTGGTTCTAGAAGTAAGTGCTCTCTTACATGAAGCATTGTTGTTTTCTCAATGAGCTGGTCTCTAATCATCTCATCTGCCATATTCCCAAAGTCACAAGTTACAATCAGACTCCTCAGGGAAGGCATATATTGCATTATAGTCTCCCCTGGTTTCTGCTCACGCTGGCGAAATCTGTAGCGATTAGCGATTACATTCACTTTTGGCACAAAAAAGTTCTTTAATGCAGTGAGTGCAGTCTCATATTTATCATCTGCAAAGGGAAAAGTGTAAAATATACACTGCCCTTCTGCTCCAAGGCAGTGGATTAGCAGAGCATGCTTTCTTACTTCAGAAATCTCTGTAGCACTGATTGCAAGCAGATAAGTCTCAAACATACGGATCCAGGCAGTAAAAGCAATTGGAGGCTCACCTGGGCTTTGCAGAAAGGGTGCAGGTGGGTTCAGAGGCAGAAGATCCCATCCTCGTCACCAAAATGTTGTATCCACCAGGCAAAGTATTAACAACTTCAACAGAACTTTATTTACAGTGCAAGTCTCTTCTCCAAGCTGTAGCTGCACACTCTGTAACTCTCCCAGCCTCCTCAACTCCTCCCCCCTCCTTCTTGTTTCCTGTCCTTTCAGACTCCTAACAGCCAGTGCTCCCAGTTCTAATAATTACAAGCAGCATCTAAACACCACAGACACCAACATTATTGCCAGGGCTCTGTTGTCTGGGTAAGTTCACTGTGCCTTGGAAAATTTAAGATCTGCTTCCTGAGCTTGTTTGAATGGAGATGGCAAGGGAGTTGGTTGAAGGTGTGATTGAAATTCCTTTCTTATCACTGCCCATCACTGCATTGCAAATTTCACCCTTGGGTATTGTCCCTAAGAAATTCTTGGGTGAATTTATTTCAGCATTTCCAATTCTGGTCAGAATCAGGGTGGGGGGAAAGAAATGCAAAAATGAACTTGTTCTGTCCTCAAAATAGACTTGTTTCTGGCTTGTTTCGAGTTTTGGAAGACAGTCCTCGAGAGATCATACTTCATATGGATCAGCTTCCTACACATGAATGGGAAACCATGAATGATGACTTCAGATTGTTTGTTCAGCATGCTCTACATGTCTTATCTACATAGCAATTAAGCTTTTTTTTCCCCCTTCTATAAATTGATAGATTCAGGAAACACTTGACTTCCATTTTTGTAACCATCAGAATATGAACATGGTTAATCTATGTAGTCATGATGATTTAGTTGGGGATTGGTCCTGCTTTGAGCAGGGGGTTGGACTAGATGACCTCCTGAGATCCCTTCCAACCCTGATATTCTATGATTCTATGGTACTTTATTGCCATTGTCCTTGCTCTTTTTCTCATCTTGCCTCTTACTGGTTTTTACACTTATTTGTTGTTTCATGTTACAAATTAGATTCATTCTCTTTGGGGCAGGAACTGTGTGTTCATATGTGTTTCCACAGTGCCAAGGACCTAGGGGTTACAGTGGACGAGAAGCTGGATATGAGTCAACAGTGTGCCCTTGTTGCCAAGAAGGCTAACAGCATTTTGGGCTGTATAAGTAGTAACATTGCCAGCAGATCGAGGGATGTGATCATTCCCCTCTATTTGGCATTGGTGAGGCCTCGTCTGGAGTACTGTGTCCAGTTTTGGGCCCCACACTACAACAAGGATGTGGAAAAATTGGAAAGAATCCAGCGGAGGGCAACAAAAATGATTAGGGGGCTGGAGCACATGATTTATGAGGAGAAGGTGAGAGAACTGGGATTATTTAGTCTGTAGAAGAGAAGAACAAGGGGGGATTTGATAGCTGCTTTCAACTACCTGCAAGGGGGTTCCAAAGGGGATAGATCTAGACTTTTCTCAGTGGTACCAGATGACAGAACAAGGAGTTCTCAAGTTGCAGTGGGGGAGGTTTAGGTTGGATATTAGGAAAAAACATTTTCACTTGGAGAGTGCTGAAGCACTGTAATGGGTTATGGAATCTCCTTCCTTAGAGGTTTTTAAGGTCAGGCTTGACAAAGCCCTGGCTTTGATGATTTAGTTGGGGATTGGTCCTGCTTTGAGCAGAGGGTTGGACTGGATGATCTCCTGAGGTCCCTTCCAACCCTGATATTCTATGATTCTATGAATATTGCTTACAAATGTGTCCATCATGAATAAAGCAACATGGTGAGACATACATAGGAGTGAAACTGATGATGCATAGCATCTCATTTTGGTTATTTTCTTTTCTCCTTAGAGAAATTATACAGGTTGAGATAAAATTACTAAATTTATAATAAGATTTGAAAAAATATAGAAATAACATATTTTTAATCCAAAAGGTTTATTTTTAAGATCAGATTTAACAAATAAATATATTGGGGGAAATAAATAAATAAATAATAACCCTCTCAAAAATCAGATGGCCTGAATATGTTCATTTAAAATCATGTGGTCATATACTATTTCTTAAATAATGCAGTAAGATAAAATACACATTACTGTTGTTGTGTCAAAGGAGGCATCATTTATATTTCTTATTCTAAATGGTATTTGGTGTGTCTCTTCTCAAATGAACTTGAAACAACAATGGACAAAAAACAATTTTGGAAGGCTATTGCTGTCTTTAAGCATAATCCTACAACAAAAAACTTAGGTATATTAGTAATTTTGCAACTGAGAAGTTCCATTGCTCGCTAATTTACTTTTTGATTATCACTTCAAAAGTTTTTTTTTTCTCTTAATTAATTGGCCTCTCAGAGTTGGTAAGACAACTCCCACCTGTTTATGCTCTCTGTATGTGTGTATATATATCTCCTCAATATATGTTCCATTCTATATGCATCCGAAGAAGTGGGCTGTAGTCCACGAAAGCTTATGCTCTAATAAATTTGTTAGTCTCTAAGGTGCCACAAGTACTCCTGTTCTTCTTTTTGCGGATACAGACTAACACGGCTGCTACTCTGAAACCTGTAATTTACTTTTGTGCATGTGTATACAGGATCAGGTCCTTAAAGAGGTCTCCATGGAGAAGTAATCAGAACTCTTCTATATAACAGTATTTATTATTCATGGTCACACTAAAGCAGTATAATAGCTAATAAAACAATCTGAGCAAAAGAAACACTGCAGCAAGCAGTTTGTTGGGCTGTCATCATGGCTAAGGACTTCAAATTAATTCTGCCTGACAGTCCAGGAAACACTATACTTGCTTTCATCCTAGTTCTTCATTGCCTCTGTAGGTATGTATGTGTTTTCACAGATATATAGCATTTTTAAAAATCTCTTAGAATAAATAATATAAACATGAAAAGTAAGACTTCTGGAAAAGAGAGTTGTAATCCAACCACAATAAACACACAAATAATAATAATTTGTAAAAAATAAGCCATACACGTGTTGATAAGTGCCACGTCTACCCAAACTGTAAAACTGTAAATTATACTGGCTGCTACTTCACTCTGTAGCTGCTCTGCTTGTGCAGTAATTGAATGTAACAAGCAAGTGAAACAAAACAAAACAAAAAAGAAAAGAAAGAAAAGAAAGAACTTTAAACAACTTGTTTTCCCTGGCTGCTTTTTGTGATAAGGGAATAGTCTCGTGAACACTGTCAGCATTATGCCATATGTTCCAGGAAACCAGGGACCCTTGAAGAAGAAGAGGCTTTTGAATTATTGATCAATGATTAGCAAATGCAATCGAAATTGTAGACTTGATGTTGTGCAGGGATTCATAATTTATGAATGGACAAAATAGGAGGTAGCAGAGGTAGTGGTAGGTGATTTCAGCCCCCATATTGATTACTTAAAACAACAGGAGGTAAGTGTAGTGTGACAGACAGAACAAAAACTGACAGCTCACTGCCTGTCCATCACTACATACTGAGAGCTAAGGGAATAAAGCTTACTGTTGAAGCAAATACATTTCTATTGTGTGTCTTTGATCATTATGCTGTTCTACTAGACCAAAGGACATATTTGTTTATAATTTATGTATTCTCTTACTATGAAAGATTGATGGCATCCTATTAAATACTATAGTATCTAAATATCTAGATAGTTTGTACCGGTAACAGCTTGAGAAGCAATGTTGTGAAAGCATTTTGTGTAGTCTTCCAGTAGAGGTAAAACAGTGGGAACCTGAAAAGCACCTTAGTGGAAGACTAGGTATACATAGCTTTGGTCTAAAAGTAAGCTACTGTTTTTCTTTTCCATTCAGTGCAGTAGGTTATTTGGGGTGAGAGGAAATTTCCCCCCAAAGAGAAGAATATGGAAGGGATATTCCATAAATAGATCTCCCCTATCCTATACAGAAAGAGGGGGCAGCTGCCATCAGAATCCCATCCCTTCCCCAGCTTATTAGCAGACTATGCAGAGAACCCTGCCTGTGTCTGGGGAGAAAAATTCATGTATAGGGAATACAAGGAGAACTTGGGAGCAAGACTGGGGAAATATGTAGTACCTCCCGTGCACACCCAAAGTTAATGTAATCCAAGCCTGCATTGACTTTTGTTTGGCGCCCTCTGTGCTGGGAATTTAGCCTTAGAGGTGGCGCATACCACCGTGCTCACCTAGTCTGACCTTCTGTATAACACAGACCATTCTTGTTTGAATTATAGCAAGCTGTGGTCAAGTGAAAAATTCTCTAAGTTATATCTGTTCTTATCAGTTTAATATCTTTTAGAAAAACATTCAGTCTTGATTTAAAACATTGACATGGCTCTGGGTCCATCTGCTGGCAGGGGAAGCCCTGGTTGTATGGCTTAATTGGAGCTATTCTGCCACAAAATCTTGGGTGGGGACAGGAGAAGGGCAGAAAGCTTCAGTGTGGATGGTCCTTTCTTGGATCCCTGTGAAGATATGGGAACTACTTCTTTAAAATGATAGCAAGAAGACAGACATGAGCTGAAAATATGAATAAAACTTAGCTACCTTTGCTAAAGGGGCAGGGCCGGCTCTAGGATTTTTGCCGTCCAAAGCAAAAACCATTTTGGCTGCCCCCCCACGGTTCTTTAATTACCCCACCTCTGCCCCCGCCTCAACTCCGCCCCTTCCCCAAATCCCCAGCCCTGCCTCCTCCCCCCAGGCTCTCAAGCCTAGGAGGGAGGCAGGGGGAGCAGCGGCGCTGCGCCGTGGCCACTCGGAGTCTCCCCCTCCCTCCCAGGTTTGAGAGCCTGGGAGGGAGGGGGAGACTCCGAGTGGCCGCGGCGCGGGCGCCACTGCTCACCCTCCCTCCCAGGCTCCCAAGCCTGGGAGGGAGGGGGAGCAGCGGCGCGCGAAACGGCCGCTTGGGATCTCCCCCTCCCTCCCAGGTTTGAGAGCCTGGGAGGGAGGGGGAGACCCCGAGCCGCTGCAGCGCGCGGAACAGCTGATTTGCGCACCGCTGCTCCCCCTCCCTCCCAGGCTCTCAAGCCTGGGAGGGAGGGCGAGTAGCGGCGCGCAAATCAGCTGTTTCGCGCGACATGGCAGCAGCAGCGGAGGTGAGCTAGGGCGGCTGGGGCACATTTTTAGGGGCGGCATTCTGGCGCTGGCCATGCCGCCCCTAAAAATGTGCCGCCCCAAGCACCAGCTTGTTTTGCTGGTGCCTAGAGCCGGCCCTGTAAAGGGGAGAAGAAGAATTGATTGCCTTCTATGATGAGATACCTGGATCTGTGGATATGGGGAAAGCGGTGGATGTGATATATCTTGACTTTAGCAAAGCTTTTGATACAGTCTCCCACAGTATTTTTGCCAGCAAGTTAAAAAAGTATGGATTAGATAAATGGACTATAAGGTGGACAGAAAGCTGGCTATATTGTAGGGCTCAACGGGTAGTGATCAACGGCTTGATGTCTTGTTGGGAGACGCTATCAAGCGGAGTGGGTTAGGGGTCTGTCCTGGGGCCGGTTTTGTTCAACATCTTTATTAATGATCTGGATGATGGGATGAATTGCACCCTCAGCAAGTTCGCAGATGACACTAAGCTGGGGGGAGAGGTAGATACACTGGAGGGTAGGGATAGGGTCTAGAGTGACCTAGGCAAATTGGAGGACTGGGCCAAAAGAAATCTGATGAGCTTCAACAAGGACAGATGCAGAGTCCTGCACTTATGAAAGAAGAATCCCATGCACCTCTACAGGCTGGGGACTGACTAGCTAAGCAGCAGTTCTGTAGAAAAGGACCTGGGGATTACAGTGGACAAGAAGCTGGGTATGAGTCTGCTGTGTGCCCTCATTGCCAAGAAGGCTGTCTTAGTAGCAACATTGCCAGCAGATAGAGGGATGTGATTATTCCCCTCTATGCGGCACTGGTGAGGACACACCTGGAGTATTGCGTCCAGTTTTGGTCCCCCCACTACCGAAGGGATATGGACCAATTGGTGAGAGTCCAGTGGAGGGCAACGAAAATTATTAGGGGGCTAGGGCACATGACTTATGATGAGAAGCTGAGGGAACTGGGCTTATTTAGTCTGGAGAAGAGAAAAGTTAGGGGGGATTTGATAGCAGCCTTCAACTACCTGAAAGGAGGTTCCAAAGAGGATGGTTTTAGGCTGTTCTCAGTGGTGGCAGATGACAGAACAAGAAGCAGTGGTCTCAAGTTGCAGTGGGGGAGTCTAGGTTGGCTATTAGGAAACACTATTTCACTAGAAGGATGGTGAAGCACTCTAATGGGCAGGGCCGGTGCAAGGAAGTTTCGCGCCCTAGGTGAAACTTCCGCCTTGTGCCACCCTCCCATCTAGCTAACCCCGCCCCCCGTGGCAGCTAACCCAGCCACCCATCTGGGGAGCCCGCTACCCCTCCCCGCCCAGAGAGCCCTCCCACCCCGCAACAGCTATCTCTCCCGCCCCCCCGCCCAGCAGCTAACCCTGCCTGGGGAGCCCGCCTCAGCTCACCTCTGCTTCGCCTCCTCCGCTGAGTACACCGGCGCTGCTCTAATTTGTCTCCCCTTCCAGGCTTGAGGCACCGATTGGAGGAGATTTAGAGTGGGGGCTGAGTTCTCAGCGGAGGAGGCAGAGTGGAGGTGAGCTGGGGCAGGGAGCGGTTCCCTTGTGCGCCCCCACCCCTTACTGCGGGTGGCCCTTC
Organism: Chrysemys picta bellii; assembly: GCF_011386835.1. Taxonomy (NCBI): domain Eukaryota; kingdom Metazoa; phylum Chordata; order Testudines; family Emydidae; genus Chrysemys; species Chrysemys picta. The sequence continues at coordinate 124,915,442 of NC_088792.1, forward strand.
TCCACTCCAGTGCGCCAGCTCACCTCCACTCCACCTCCTCGCCTGAGCGGGCTTTTAGGCGCCCCCAACCACTAGGCATCCTAGACGGCTGCCTAGTTTGCCTAAGTGGTTGCACCGGCCCTGGTAATGGGTTACCTAAGGAGGTGGTGGAATCTCCATCCTTAGAGGTTTTTAAGGCCCAGCTTGATAAAGCCTTAGCTGGGATGATTTAGTTGGTGTTGGTCCTGCTCTGAGCATGGGATTAGACTAGATGACCTCCTAAAGTCTCTTCCAAACCTAATATTCTATGATTCTATGATAATTTTTGAAAAAAAAATAAAAGAGAAGTACTTAATTCCAAAGAGAAATTTAATACCCAAACAATTAAGGGTTTTTTGTTTGTTTGTTTGTTTGTTTGTTTTTTTAAATGCTGGGATTTTCAAACAAGTGTGAGGAAGTCAGATACCACAAATTGTGCTGGAGGTAGAGGATGTGGGGGACAGTCCCCCCCCCTCCAATTTCTGCTTGGCCTGCCCGGGGTTGGGGGGCGGGAGGAAGAGGGGCTCTGTCCTTCTCCCACTGTGTCAGCCCTCTGCCTCGAGAAGGGGTGAGACCAGCCACTTCTTGCGCTGTCCAATCTAGGTTGCTGTTCTGTACAGCAGGCTGCCTGGTAGAGATCATGGCTGGAATGGTGGCCTGCTCCACGCAGACCCAGCTTCCGAGTGAGCTGAAGCCCATCTTCCTCCCCCCAGCAGATTTACGCCTCACTTGGCCCCTGTCCCTGGAAGCCAGGCCCAGGCAGGGAGCGGAAGGGGTGGGACCAGTGGCTTCTTACACCTGCCACTCTGGGTTGCTGTTCTGTGCAGCACCGTGGCCTGCTCCACCTCCTCTGCTTCCCACCTGGGCCAGGCTTCCAGGGACAGGGGCTAAGTGAACCAGAAATGCGTCGGCGGGAAAGGGCTGCTCTGGCTCACTTAGCCCTGCCCCTGCAGCTGGACCTGGGCAGGGAATAGAGGGCTGTGACCTCCCCAGCCAGGCTCTCAGGCAGCTACCATGCTGCCCAGAGGCAGAGAACATGAGTGACCATCTTCAGCTATGTAAGAAGCGCCCCCCTTCCACTCCCCACATGGGCCCAGCTGCCAGGGAGAGTGGCTGAATGTGCGAGGACAGAGGCGCAGCAGGAGAAGGACAGAGCCCCTTCCCCTCAGGTAATTCTGCTGGGGTGGGAAGAGCATGCTGGGAGGTCACCAGTCAGAGGATACATGTGGGGCAGTCACATGTCCTCCCGTTTACGTTGTGCCACCGCCCCCAGTATCAGAAGGCACGAGTCATTTATGCCAAACTGATCCAATTTCAATGGGATAGGGCACATAACTCCCTTAGGCTCATTTGAAAATCCCAGCCAAAGAATGCAGAGACCCAAAGAAAGTGTAGAAGCCTTTTAATCCAGTGTGGAAGTCCTTAAATGAACAGCACTGTACCATGACCTTGGTATTAGTAAGAAAGAACATGTAAAGAGATCACATAATCACTGGTATTTTAAACAAAGAACTTTCAGGAAGGATACAGTCAATATCTGCATTATCTCTGAACCAGGCAGTGAAACTGGCACAACAGCTTTAACTAGTGAAAGTGCACGCTAGCCATCAAGTGGATATTGGAAACATGATGTAACAAATTGCAAAGCAAAAAAAAATTCTATGGAGAAAAGAGTAGTTAAAAAAAAGTCTATGAAAAGCACTGAGTTTCCATGAAAGAAATATGTCAGATGTGACAAAGGAGAACAAAAGTCAGAAGAAACTGGCCCAACCAGTGGAAGCACGAGCAGGAATTTTAAGAAAACAGGATATTGGGAGCATGTCAGTCAAAGCACAGGAACCTGGGCAATGGTCCAAGAAAGGTTGAATTATGTCTGTTGCCTAGGATGTGTGTCCAAAGACAGCATTCATCAACAGGCATAGATTGTTAATCTCAAGGTTTGCAGTAATATTGTTACATTTAAAATTGATTTGGGGGGCAAAGGTGACTTGTAAAAAGATTTCTAAAGATACGAACTCTAGCTGTAAGTTGGAGCAGCCTTGCACGGTGCTCAGTAGACCATGGAAACAGACAATTCACCTGATTAATTAAATTCAAAGACAAGGAGTAAGTGTTTGACAACTTTGTCATTAATGAGGAGGGATACAGCAAGTAACCTCCTAGTCCAAACAAAAGATGACATAGTGTCACTGAAAATGGCCATCTTAAAAGAGAAACACTGAATCTGATTAAAATAGGGTGCAATGGCCTTTGCTTTCAGCACAGACTTAGAGATGTGAGATAATCCCACTACTTTCCATAGTGAAGAAAGAGTTACATAGGATAAAGAGGAATGATGAAGCACAGTAGTGAATCAACAAAATATTGTGCCCCTATGGAATCTTTATGGGGAGAAAGGGACATGTTTCACCCTACATATATATAAATCAGCTCAATGAAGCAGTAAGGATAGAAAGGTACCTTCTCTCACCATGAAATATAATTTCCATGATAACTAACATAACAGTATTCTCATCAGTGGATGCAGCTAGTAGATTCTGGAAAGTTCTTCTTCACCTTGACAATGCCAGCTGTGACTTTGATAATGCCATGTAGAATATATTGCTTTTGTTACCTCTCATTTAGCAACACCAGCATCTTGCAAATCTTCCAAAGAAAACTTAATGTGATTCTATGAGGAAAGGAAGTAATGAAAATATATATGGGGAAAGTCTTAAGAAGAACATAACAGAAGGATACAACAAATTCTGAAGGTAATTGAGAATTCTTACTAAAATTTAATAGGAAAAAGCATTCTATGACAAATTCAACTCCAGTTCTTAAGGCACGTAATTCATAGAATCATAGAATATCAGGGTTGGAAGGGACCTCAGGAGGTCATTTAGTCCAACCCCCTGCTCAAAGCAGGACCAGTCCCCAACTAAATCATCAAAGCCAGGGCTTTGTCAAGCCTGACCTTAAAAACCTCTAAGGAAGGGGATTCCACCACCTCCCTAGGTAACCCATTCCACTGCTTCACCACCCTTCTAGTGAAAAAGTTTTTCCTAATATCCAACCTAAACCTCCCCCACTGCAACTTGAGACCATTACTCCTTGTTCTGTCATCTGGTACCACTGAGAACAGTCTAAATCTATCCTCTTTGGAACCCTCTTTCAGGTAGTTGAAAGCAGCTATCAAATCCCCCCTCACTCTTCTCTTCTGCAGACTAAACAAGACCAGTTCCCTCAGCCTCTCCTCATAAGTCATGTGCTCCAGCCCCCTAATAATTTTTGTTGCCCTCCGCTGGACTCTTTCCAATTTTTCCACATCCTTCTTGTAGTATGGGGCCCAAAACTGGACACAGTACTCCTCACCAATGTCGAATAGAGGGGAATGATCACATCCCTCAATCTACTGGCAATGCCCCTACTTATACAGCCCAAAATGCCATTAGCCTTCTTGGCAACAAGGGCACACTGTTGACTCATATACAGCTTCTCGTCCACTGTAACCCCTAAGTCTTTTTCTGCAGAACTGCTGCCTAGCCATTCAGTCCCTAGTCTGTAGCAGAGCATGGGATTCTTCCGTCCTAAGTGCAGGACTCTGCACTTGTCCTTGTTGAACCTCATCAGGTTTGTTTTGGCCCAATCCTCTAATTTGTCTAGGTCCCTCTGTATCCTATCCCTACCCTTGTTGAAATGACACCACCTATATGTATCAGAATTGATGTGGTCCATTGCATGATAAAATTCTGGAGCATATGAAAATATATAAGTATTCACATTTCAAATATGAATGAAAGGTACTTTTTCACTTGGCTTTCAGATGGCCATGTTTTCACTGAAAAGGAAGCCTTTATATGAGCTGAAAAATTATTATTATTTATTATTAAACTTGTCCTTTTTTGTATTCATAATGAAAATTAAAAAACATCAAATAGTGACTTTCTCAAGTGATAACATGATCTGGATAACCCCTTGATAGCTTCATGTCTCATGAGTGATGCACTTATCCCAAACTCATGCTGGTTTAAATCTTATACCAAAATACATCAACATGTCTTCTCTCTTGCTCACTTTATCTTTTAGAAAAATTTCCAATCTCGATATAAAAATTGTTAGTAATGGAGAATCCACCATAATTCTTAGTAAACTGTTCCAATGGTTAATTACACTCACTGTTCAAAATATTTCTTATTTCGTCTGACTTCGTCTAGTTTCAACTTGCAGCCATTGGATTCTGTTATATCTTTCTCTGCTACATCAAAGAGTCCATTATTAAATATTCGTGTAGATACTTAAATACTGTAATCAAGTCTCTCCTTTACATTCCCTTTGTTAAGCTAAATAGATTTAGCTCTTTCAATCTATCACTGTAAAGCATGTTTTCTAATCCTTTAATCATTCTAATGGCTCTTCTCTGAATCCTCTCCAAGTTATCAGCATCCTTCTTGAATTGTAGATACCAGAACGGGGTACAGCATTCCAGCAACAATTGCACCAGTGCCAACTACAGATCTAAAATAACCTCTCTACTCCTACTCAGGATTCCCCTGTTTATGCATCCCAGGATCACATTAACTCTTTGGCTACAATGTCACACAGAGAGCTCATGTTCAGCTGATTATCCGCCATGACTCCCAAATCTTTTTCAAAAAGAACAGGAGTCCTTGTGGCACCTTAGAGACTTACAAATTTATTAGAGCATAAGCTTCCGTGGACTACAGCCCAGTTCTTCGGATGCATATAGAGTGTCCAATGGATGTTTTACCTTCAGTCCATTTGGTATGATGTCCATCTGTTTGCACTTGGAGAGGAAGATGATGTCTGACAGCCCCCCCAACCTGATGCAAATACTCACCAGCAACTACACACCACACCACAGAAACATGAACCCAGGAACCCATCCCTGTAACAAACCCTGTTGACATCATCAGAGGACTCAGCCACACCATCAGGGGCTCATTCACCTGCACATCTACTAATGTGATATATGTCATCATGTGCCAGCAATGCCCCTCTGCCATGTACATTGGCCACACCGGACAGTCTCTACGTAAAAGAATACATGGACACAGATCAGACCTCAGGTATGATAACATACAAAAGCCAGTAGGCGAACACTTCAATCTCCCTGGACATTCAATAACAGATTTAAAAGTAGCCATGCTTCAACAACAACAACAAACTGACTTCAAAGAGAAACTGCAGAGCTACAATTCATTTGTAAACTTAACACCATTAATTTGGGCTTGAATAGGGAGTGGGAGTGGCTGGCTCACTACGAAAGCATTTTTCCCTCTCTTGCTATTGACACCTCCTCATCAATTATTGGGACTGGACCACATCCACTGTGGCGCGCTGTATCTCAGGGGAACACCTTACACCCCCATGTTCATCTTTATAAAATGATTGTGTGGTATCCAATGCAAAGTTTGTCATGTTGGGTATCTTCGGAAGGCTCATAATGCACTGAGCATGGTTGTTATAGTGATGTTATAGTAATAGTTACAGGAATGTTATAGTAAGGTTATAGGTTATAATTTCATGTATATAGTTATGAGTCTGAAAATGTATCCGTATAGCTTAAAGCAAGCCCATGCAAAAACTCTCCAAGAACAGAGAGGCAGTTCACACCTCGTCAGGGCATGGATGGGACAAACCCAGCCCAACCTCACAGGAACAATGGACACTGGTTTAGGCAGCAACAAAAGAATTTGTTAGACTCTCGAGGGAGTCACCCCTTTTCTTTGGTCAGTTTGGGACTGTGATGAGGTAATGCTCACCTGACTCTGAAGGGGGGGGGGCAAAGCCAAGAGGAAATAAAGGACATGATAAAAGGGAGAGACATTTTGTCATGCTCTCTCTCTCTTCCACCTACATCTAGAGACACCACCACCACCAAGTGACTGAAGCGCTGATCAAATGAGAGAGCTTGACTGAAAAGTAACCAGCCAGCCTGTGGTGAGAAGCATCTAAGTTTTTAAGGACATTGAAAGTGATAAGATCAGCTTAGAATGCATTTTGCTTTTATTTCATTTGACCAAATCTGACTTGTTATGCTTTGACTTATAATCACTTCAAATCTATCTTTATAGCTAATAAATCTGTTTGTTTATTCTATCTGAAGCAGTATGTTTGGTTTGAAGTGTGTCAGAGACTCCCCTTGGGATAACAAGCCTGGTACATATCAATTTCTTTGTTAAATTGACGAACTTATATAAGCTTAAAGTGTCAAGTGGGCATAACTGGACACTGCAAGACGGAGGTTCCTAGGGTTGTTTCTGGGACTGGAGATATTGGCTAGTGTCATTCGCTTGCAGGTAGCTGGGAGCAGCTTATATTCCAGAGGCTGTGTGTGAACAGCCCAGGAGTGCGGGTTCTCACAGCAGAGGAGGGTAAGCCTGGCTTCCAGAGTCAAGGATTGGAGAGGCCTAGTAGATCACCAGTCCAGATAACACCAGAGGGGAACATCACAGTCACCCTGACTGAATTGGCCTTGTCAACACTGATTCTCTACTTGTAAGGTAACCCTTCTCTTCATGTGCCAGTATATCTATGCCTAGATTGGTAAGTTGCACTCCATGCATCTGAAGAAGTGGGTTTTTTACCTGTGAAAGCTTATGCCCAAAAAAATCTGTTAGTCTTTAAAGTGCCACTGGACTCCTCATTGCTTTTGTAGATACAGACTAACACGGCTACCCCTTTGATGTCTAAAGCATGTTTTCCAGAAAGGCATACAATCTGATTTGAAGACATCAAGAGATGGAGAATCCACCATTTGCCGTGGTAGTTTGTTCCAGTGGTTAATCACCCTCACTGTAAAAATGTGTGCTTTATTTTTGGTTTGAATATATCAGAGTTCAGCATCCATACATTGGTTCTAGTGATGCTTTTTCCCACTAGAAAGACGAACCTTTTAATATTCAATATTTTCTCCCCATAAAGGTACTTATACACTGTAATCAAGTCACTTCTTAATTTACTTTTGATAAGCTAAACAGATTGAGCTCTTTAAGTCTCTCACTGTAAGTTATTTTCTTCATATCTGAAATAATTTGTGTGGTTATTTTCCGCATACTCTACAATTTTTCAATATATTTTTCACTCTGTGGACACCAGAGCTGTATACAGTATTCTAGTGTCCATCAAATCAATGCCATATACAGAGTTAAAATCACCTCCCTATCCCAACTCACTACTCCCTCCCACCCCATCACTACAAACATCCCCACTGGATGATGATTCCCCAGTGACGACTATTTTTTGAGCTCTGCTAGTTATCCAGTTCTCAGTCCATTTAATGTTTGCTATATACATTATTTTTTAAAAAATTAGAATATTGTGCAGTACTAAACTACATTCCTTACCAAAGTCTGAGTATATTACTTGTATGCAGTCTCCTTTATCAATTAATCTTGTAATCTCATCAAAGAATGAATCTGGTTTGTCTGACAAGACCATTTTTCCATAAAACCATGCTGACTGGCAGTAACTATATTCCTATCCTTTAATTCTGTATTAATTGAATCCTGGATCACCTGTTCCATTATTTTGCCTGGGATTGATGTCAGGCTAATTGGCCTATGGTTATCTGGGTCATCATGTTTGACCTTTCTAGATATTGGCACAACGTTAGCAGTCTTGCAGTAGAATTTTCCCAATATTTTAAGATTTATTTTAAAAGGAATGGCAGCACTCTAAAGATTTCCTCAGCTAGAATTTTTAGAACTTTTGGGTGCTCCAAATTTACTACACCCCTCCGCCCCCTTTCTGTGCCCTACATTACTCTGTCCCCCTTACTCTCATTTTAACCCCCACTACTATGGTTCCTCTGACTCCTCCTCCTTCCCAGATCCCTGTTTGTCTTTAGTCTTCCCATGTCCTCCACAATCTCTGATCAATCTCCCTTTTCACCTCTTCAGCCTACCTTCTGTTCTTCACATTCCTCTCTCTCTTCATAGCGTCCTGTCTAGCCTCCAAACCACAGAGCAGCAGACATCTTGTCTGAGGGCAGCCTGGCTTCAGTCTTATTAAAACAAAAGGAGGTAGCAGCCGGCTTACCAGGGGCAACTTTAAGCATGTTAGTCCAATGTGTACACAGCATCTGTGTGTATTTCTAGAAAGGACTTTGGTGGGACTAGCACATGCTTAAGTGTTTTGCTGGATCAGGGCTCAAATGAACAGTGCTCTTATGCTGTCCCTGAACTTCTCACTATGTAGATGCAAGAGTGCTTTTGATGCACATAGGTAAAGATTGCTGTCAGAAAATGCAGCATGGTCTGAGAAGATAATTCGGTCAGGATGCAGGGAGCTGCATTGCATGGTCTACCCTCAGAACCAAAAAGTTAACGGGAAGCATTATATATATCTGCCCCACACAGCTCTGAATCATGGGTTCCACTTTACACTGAGGGGTTTTCAAGGCCAGTAGATAGGAACGACATTGAGAATGGGACAGAATATTGATATTCTTAGAGAGTCTGGTAACTAGGAGTATTAAGAATAATGCTGTTGTGGCCAAACAACCACAGAATCTCTTATATCTGATATGTGGTCAGTCAGATAGGGCAGCATAGTCACATAGGTCAGCACCCTTATTACAGAGGGTCTATGGACATAATGAGGAAGGGAGACAGAATACAAGTATGATGAAAATGGTGATCTGGGCAATTTGATTTATAATAATTTTAATTAACCTTTATTGGCATGACAAACAATACAAGTGTTGCTGAAATGTAACAAAAAAACAAACTCCTTAAGTATCTCTCAGGGTGGTTATGATCTAGCTGGGACAGGGTTACACACTGTGCCTGGGGGTTGATCCTTTGTGTCCATTTATCATTTTTACCCTTTCCTGATCCAGAGACAGGTTGCTACTTAGTGTGACACTGTCTCTCTACCTTCTCCCTTCCTTTTCTTAGGGTCAGTTCTCATTGATTTGAATTGGAGTTTTACAATTGATTTCAATGAGAGCTCAGTTAGGCCAATGTCAATTGCTTTTCAAACTCTCATCCACAATGTGTGCTTCCCAGTTTTTGTGTGTGTTGTTTTCCATGAATTCCATCTTTATATATGCTCTTTTGTGCTGCTAGGAGTCGCTGATATGAGATGATAAAATCAAAGTGCCCCTTATAACTCACAGAAGTAGCACAACTTGTAGATATCCATTAAAAAAAATCTGTATTCAAGTTACCAATCAGTCTGTGTTCCTGTGACTGCTGTTTCTCTCTAGGCGCTGTCCATTCTGTTCTGTGTCACTGTGTATTTCAACTCCTCTCTAAACAAGAAAAGCTTTTGTATTAAAGGTATGGGTAAAAGTGAATGTCTCCCACTCCAGCTAAGTATCATGTGTCATTCAAAACTCCTCTGGGGCTGCAGTTCTTAACCTCTCTGTGGTTTATACGAAAGGCTATACATTAAACTTATAGGTTTAAAATAACACCTGCCTTTGAGACAATTGATAAAGCAATGTGCGAACCACTTTATTAATTCCTCTCTTGTTTATCTTTGAGTCCTTGATCATTACCCCAACTCATTAAGACTTTCAAAGGATCATTTGTAATGATTTTAAGACAAATACTTCTACAAAGATTCTTACCACAGGTATGTATTTAAATAAAGTTAGTGATTTCCTATACTTATTAGTTATGCTTAACTACTATGTGGTAATTGAAAATACTGGTCAACTTCTGGGACATCAGGGTCTATGTATGTCCTGGCAAAAGATCACATAAACCTACACAGTTGCTGAAGTGTGTATCAGAAAATGGCCATTCCAAATGTATCCCCACAAAAAGGGGGAGAGGACACATGAGAAGAGTCCCAGAGGAGTGTATGGAGTAAAACAAAAGGGAGGGTGTACTTTGCCTCTTTATGGAGTTGAATTGACTGAGCCATGGTCCATATTCAGACACCTTTACACAAATCATTTCTAATCTGCGAGAAAACAGATTGCATGGGGTGTTTTCTTCTGGCTGTTCAGAGCCAGAATACAGGTGCATGTTTATTAACACTGCTGCTTCATATGGCCCATAACACTTAGATGTTGAAATAAAGGCACGGGTGTGACATACAATACACATCATTCCTGTTAGTTCTTTGTGCTTGAAAAGAAAACCACTTTGACAGCCCTACTCCTCTGAAAGTGTCAGCATCCCACTGTGATATTAGTTAAAAGAGATGTGAGAAATACATAACAATGTGAATTGCCCCATCTCCTATCACTAATAATGTAGTATTAAAACATTTAAATGAAGAGCTGCAGGCACCTAATACACAGGCATTCCTTTAAACAAGAGGCTTCACGTGCCTTTGTTCCACTAAATCTGTCTTGTTACTATACCCAGGATAAGGTGCCCTATCAATAGATAAATAACTATTTTCTTTTCTTTACCTTTGCACCTCTCCCCTTTGTAGCACCCCTTCTCTCCTTCCCTCTCCTCTTCCCCCACATTGCAAGTTGGGTTAGATGATGGGTCACTGGCACTACTTAATGAAAAATGAGAAACAAGTTATAAGCAATAGTAGAATGGGGTGAACAAAACAAAATGTTCTCTGAATATTCACTCCCTTTTTAAAATGAGTTTGCTTCGTATTTCTATGCCGATTTCTGTTTTGTTTCCATCAACCGCTGTGTGAGCAATCTACACTTACACAAATGTTCACAAGAAAGTAAATGTCAGTGTTGCATGCCTATGTATTCATCATGGTAACCAAATTTTAAATTCACTCACAAATATTTTTGCTAGAAGTGCTTACTAACTCATGCAACCAGGAATCAGAAACAGTACCATGTGACTTATCTGTGTGACAGTACCATGTGACTGATGTATGTGTGTGACAGCGCAATCTAGTCAATCACAAATAACCATCACTACTCAAATAGTGAATATGGAACACTGAATAGGCACAGAGAACCGTTTGCATTTACTTCATAGATTAAAAAGTTTATTGAATACTTTTAAATAACATAAATTCCAGGAAATTGTGATCTGTTAACAGATGCACTAAATGAAAAAAAAAAAAAACAGGCTGAATTTGTCAGATAAATTATTCATTGTAAATTATTCACTCTACTCTAATAATAATAAACCATCAAAATACTAATTCAGACATACCTATCTATCGCTTCTGTAAAGAACAGTTAATTACATTTATTTGTTATCAATTATTTATGTATTTATTTACGATTATATTTATTTTATAAATTCTGGATTTACAGAAATCTTTCTGAACTGTCTCACCAAAGGAATTGATCTTGCAAACCTTTTTGTGTATAGTCCTTACTTAGGTGAGTAGTGCAGTTGAAGTCAGTGTAGACATTCACTAACTTCATTAGGGCCAATTCTAGAGATTTTTCTGGCCTAAGTGAATTTCATTTGGCTCTTCGCTTATTTATTGTAATGTTTTGTTTTTAAGTTTTTCATTAAATGCATTTCTCAAATTAATCTGTCTCATCATTAGTATCTGTTTCTCCTTTACTCAGTTAGCCCCCACTTCTGTTCTAATCTTTTCTCTAATATTTTCAGCTTTTATTACTTTACGTCTCTGCTCCTCAAACCCAATTCACCCCGTTCCTCTTTTTTCCCCCTTTTGTTTGTTTTCGGCAACTCATGTTTTTAAGTCTTTCTACTCCCCCTCAATTCAATTCCTCCTCTTTCATTGTCACTCTCATCTATGTCAATTAATGTGTCTGAGCATAAGAGCCAAAAAATAAATATTGAGAATTTTCTCGTATCAGCCTTCATGGGGATTCAGTCATCCCTCTATCACTTTCCTGTCTTCCTTTCATCTTTTTGTCCATTCACTCCTTTTCTTTCTGCTCTACCACTTTTCTTCCTTTCATTTTGTCTCTAACACCTATTGATCCTTCCAACTCCATATCAGGACATCAGCTGAGGTGCATCACATGCCACACAGGTCATATGTTTGCTGTTAATGAACTAGAGAGCGTTTTGGCTCAAAACCCTCAAAGAACAAAGATTACAGATATCTGGGAAGTACCAAAAAGTAGGCCCTGCATTTGTCTATGGTATAAGATTATTATCATTCTATATGTTTATTGTGCCAATGACAGTTACCTTTGAGAATCTACTAATTTTAAAAAAGTGCTTTTTGAATTTTTCTGTTGATGACTGAGTAGTTTGCACTTTTTCTTCTGCATCAGTAGTGAACAAGGGCTCCATTCTGATGCTTGGGGTACTGTGCTATAGAAAGTGTCCTCTTTTATTGATCTATACAACTGAAGTATTGTAGCTTGTAGTCTTAAACTCCTGTTGACACTTTTCATAAAAGCAGGAAGGAATGTTAACCTCAATATCCTGGCTAAATTCCAGCTTAGCAAATTACATTCTTTCTACCTAAAAATCCACCTATAGTTTGAACCAGAGAAGTTTGTGTTCACTTTTTCTATTAAATGGTGTTGCTAGTGCAGAAAAGTTGTCACATTCTACCCCACATTCGCTGCATTTTAATGGATGTGTGTATGGAAGGGAGGGCAAACTTTTAAAAGACAAAAGACAATTGATAGATATAGATGGACCAACAGGGGAGTACAAGGAAACAGTAAGACAATACTGGTCGGCATCATAGGCAGTAGTCTCAGCACAATAGCATTTTTTTGTAAGCCACCCAGTAAGGAGGGATTGGAATGAGGTAGCTTTGCAGATGTTTATGGGAAGCATCTCCCAAGCATGAGGGGCCCCATGGGGGAAAGCATGAAGGTGTTTGAAAATTTAGCAAGTTGCAACTTGCAACAGACGTGCAATGCTTTCTTTCGCTCCTGAAGCCAGAAGGGATTGCCTCTGAATAAAGTGCAATCTGGTGGCTGTGCTGCAAGAAAAAGATTCATGGCTTGAAAGGATAAGTACTGACACAGAGAAACATCAGAGAGGCTGAGGAGTACTTGGACAACAAAATCAGGAAACATCACAACCCCAGATTCAATTAAAAAAAAAAAAGGCAACCAAGGGACCAGAGAGAGTGGAAACCAGAGAGGACGGCTGGCAGTTCATGACCACCAGAGGGAAATGGACCAGACAGCATTCTACACAGTTGGAGTCAGATGAGGATGGACAGACTGAAACCACAATAAAGAAGAGGACCAAATGGGATTCCACACAATTACACATATCCAATTGTCATTGTGTTCTCAGCATAGAAACTGCAGAAAATGTATCTATAGGTAGGTGTAGCTGGTCAAATAGAACAGAGAGCTGCACATGGCATACTGGTGAATGGCTGCTCACCCCAACCGACAAGACAATCAAGTATGACCACAAAGAGATTTGCAACCATACAAAGAAGACAGACAATTCTGGTCAGGGATTCTATGCTAAGAAGAATAGAAAGAACATTCTGCAAAGGACAGTTGGATGGTATGCTGTCTTCCTGGCACTAAAACATGAGCTATAACTGCAGGATTAGATAGGTTACTGAAGTCTGCAGGCAAGGATCCATTAGTGATAAAGCATATTGCTTCTTCACATGATACCAAATATTTTATAGATTACTTCAGGGAACTCAGAAAGATGCCAAAGGAAAGAAATATCCAAGTAATCTTGAAGATCCTTCCTGTCTCACTAGTGAAGGATTGAAGGACAGGAAAAGATCCTGAAAGCGAACCACTGGCTATGTAAGTGGTGCAAAGTAGAGGATTTGGGGTTTGTAGCACACTGGGACACCTTCTGTGGAAGGAGGGGCTGTATCGTTTGGAAGGCTTCACCTCAGTGGAAGGGGGCACAGTCTTCTGGGGAACAAGCTGATGTTACTAGTCAGGAGGGTGCTAAAATAACAATAAAAAGGGAGGGTGAAAAAGAAGGAACAAATGAGCATTTGTTTACCCGAAAAATATAGATGTTGAAAACAAAATTATTCAAAGCACTTGGGGGGATGGCGGTGGCAGGTGATGATTTAATTGCCTATACTGTACATTAATTCTGGGAGCGTTGGTATTGAAATTGTTCATTTATGAACATTAATTTGACCTAGCTTCTATTACTAAAACTTTCTTGCAGGAAGAATTTCATGACTGGAATATTAAAATCACTGGTTATATCCTGTTTTGGAAGAATAAGTGGGCAAAAGGGGAGGGGGAGTGGTACTTGATGTCAAAAATGGCATTACCTATTTCCAAATCATTGCTAACTCAGAAGAAAATGATTGTGAATGCTTATGGATCAATGACCGAATAGGTGAAGCTCAAGATAGGGTACTAGTTGGAGCCTGCTTCAGACCACCAAAGCACACTAGGGAACTGGACAACTGGCTCCTTAAGTACCTATCTAAAATGTGTAGGAAAAAAGCTGTGTGATGATGGAGTACTGTGTCCAGTTTTGGTAACCAATGTCTAGAAAGGATGTAGAGAAACTGGGAAGGATCCAGAGGTGAGTGACAAAGACGATCAGAGGGATGGAATGCAGCCATATGAGCAAAGGCTGAAGGAACTGGGCATGTTTAGTTTGGGAAAGAGGAGATTAAGGGGGGATATGATAGCGGTCTTCAGATACTTAAAAGGCTGCCATAAAAAAGATGGAGAAAAGTAGTTCTCTTTTGCCACAGAGGACAGGAAAAGAGGCAATGGGTTCAAACTACAGCATAGCAGATTTAGATTAAAACTCATGAAAAACTTCCTAAGAACAATAGAACTGGAACAGGCTTCCTAGGGAGGTTGTGGAAGATTCTTCACTGGAAGTTTTCAAAAGGAGGCTGGATAGCCATCTGTCTTGGATGGTTTAAACACAACAAATCCTGCATCTTGGCAGAGGGATAGACTAGATAACCCTTTGAACCCTATGATTCTATGATTCTATAATGGGAAACAGGCTAAGCATAGTTTAGCAGATGCCCCAAAAGCCACAATCCCACAATCAAGAGAGAAGGCTTCACTGGTTTAAAAACAGCCTGACTTAAAGGGAAAGCAAAAGCAACAATTCAAAATAAATCATAATGTATAACAAATGGAGAGACAGAAGTTGATAACAATGAATATAAATTAGAAGCTATAAATTGTAGAAAATTGGTAAACGAAGCAAAAGGAAACATCCATGGCCAGGACAGATAAGTACAATAAAGAAGGAGTATATCAGGAACAAAAGGAACCCTAACAATCATAATGCAGAAAAGGCAGAATTGGTCAATACATGTTTTTGTTCTATATTTAGGAAAAAGACAGACAATGTATTCATGTATTTAAGGTGTTTAGGCAGATTGTATTACCTCTGTATTTGGTGTGACCATTACTGGGATAGTGTGACTAGTTCTGGTGTCCACAATTCAAAAAGGATGTTGAAAAATTGAATAGGGTCAGAGAAGAGCCCCATGAATCACTGAAGGATTAGAAAACATATTTTATAGTAAGAGATTCAAGGAACTTGATCTATCTGGCTTTCAAAGAGAGTTAAGGGTTGAATTAATAAGTCTATAGGTAGTAGAGGGTTTCAATGTCCCTGGCCAGACTGCCCCTTCTGAGACCCTTTCCCGGTCCCTCAAATGCATACCTCTCAAGTGGCAGGCCCATGCATCTAGTTATCTTTGGTCTGAGAGCCTGCAATACAAACACTCTCTGACTGGGTCTCTGGGCTCTATCCCCCTGGTTGTCAACTGTGATATACAGGAAGCTTGGCTCCTGGAAGAGCTTTCCTTCAGAAGCCCATGGACAATAACACTTTGCAGTGACATAAAAGCAGCTTCTTCAAAACTAAGTGTGATTTATTTTGCCAAAAGGATCACAGCCCTCAAAAAATTGATTTAAAACAACAAAGGGACCTGTACACATATTGTCTTACCTGTGCTTGGCACTGCCCTCAAACACCTGGAAGACATGACTTAGCCTTGGTGTCCCCTCTACTCTAGGGGATCAAGTTACAGCTTGCCCACTGCAGACCCCTGACTCTCAGCCAGTATCTCTGTTTCAGTCTGCAGCTGCTGACAACTTCCCCTCCCCTGTCTCTAGAGCGGATCCTTTAACAGATGAGTGTCTTTTGGTTGCCAGTTTCTCAGCCTTGGCAAACAGCCCTGTCACCAGGATTGGGGCTATGGAGTCCCTCTTCATAGTTACAAATCTGTCTACTGTGTTTGAGGGGATGTGCATTATCTAGACCATTGCTTTACCTTTCCTGCCTGGTTTCTTTAACAACTCCTTTTTTGTCTTATGATGTATCCAGGCAAAGTAATATCACACAGATACACTGAGGGCATATTATGTTTATAAAAATCAATTCAGATATTTCCCTGTTCTCCATAGAGGGTATAACAAAATCCAAATAATGTCTGGAAATGAAACTAAACACACTCAAACTAGAGATTAGGTGCCTTTTTTTAAATTAGTGATGTAATTAACCATTGGGACATTTTACCAATAGATGTGATGGATTCTCAATCATTGGAAATGTTAAAATCTAGATTAGATTTTTTTTCTAAAAATATGCTCTAGTTTCACTCCATGATGGTTTTTAAACTAACCAAGGGTATTGAAAGGGTAGTGTCTCACTTTGTGAATTAAATAAATCAGTTTCTTCTTTCTTTTTTTAAAAAAAAAAAGGAAATTGGAAAAAAAATAGTACATGCAGTCATAAAGCGCACCCACATGGGTCAGCAGTAGAGCCCAATCAACGGACATTTACATCCGCAGCTCAGACCTCTATAAATAGAGCTATAGGATTAATTCCTATCTATTATGTTGCTATTGGTAATTTGGATGAAGAATCTCTCTCTTTTTCTTTCTTTTTTCTGTAACTTTTTAAACCTTGATAACTAGTCATACAAAAGATACAGCACCATTTAGCATTTGTGCAAACTACACATATTAAAGACTTTCACATATTAATTTTTTCTTGTAACTTCTTTATTTCTACAGCTAGTCAGAAACTGGAATTTCTATTCTACAGGGAATTCTGACACTTCAAAATTTGTCCTCATTCAAAATTGGAATGAAAAGCTGAAATTTCAAAATTTCCCATCATATGAAAATTCTGGATTCAGAACTATATATTATGTTTTGATAATGTCAGAAGATTATAATTTAAAATATTAGCTATATATTAAAATATTATATATAAAGATAATGTAAGACATGCCTGCTCAGCATGACACTCTGTTCCACCCTAGTGGTGGCTAGGCCAGCTAGAGATTATGAGCCTGCTACAGCCTCGGCTGACAGAGATGTGTCTTTTCTCTTGGACAGTAGAGGCTCATGCATTAAGATCAAGATTAAGATTAATGTCCAGGTTGATCCTCACTGCCAATGACCTACCCAGGGGCATCAACATTACAGGTGGCTCCCGCATTACAGGGATTGTAGGCAATTCCCTGACTGCCTCTTCCTAGTTGAGGGAGTGTAAGTGATCTCCTTCCTGAGGTTAGCACTCTGGGCAAAGTGGTACCCTCATCACACTCAAGCAACTTCACTCCTGCAATTAGTTATCAAGACACATGGGTTCCTCCACATTACAGAGCCCACTAGAGTGGAATAAACTGGACTCATGAATTCCGGCAAATCTATTCTGGGAGCTGTGTTACTTGTGGGTGTAGGGTGTTACTGATGTACCATTCCAAATCTATATTCCTCTTCCCTCTATATTTCCCCTTGTGATTAAAGTGTGCCTTGATTGTTGGTTCATCCATTATGGAGGTGTCAGAAGAGTATATGTATGAAGTATCAGGCTAATTATAAAGATAAGTACCAAGTCAGGGATAGTCAAAACCACATAGGGAGGTACAGTAGGGTTCCTGTTTCCCTTAAACAGCCAGGTGGAGGCACCACCAGTTAATAGCTAAGAACCCAGGCCATTGAAACTCACTGTGGCCAAAGCAGAGGGACACCAGGTAAGGGATTCTGTTGATGATTAACTACCCTTAGACTACAGAGACCCATACAATCACCTTACATTCTTCACAGACTTCCCAGTTGAATTCCATGTACAGGCCACCACCTGTAATGTCAACACCCCTGGGTGGATGGCATCCCTGGGTTGCAAACTGGACTGTGGGATTGCTGAGCCCCCTGTCCCATCAACCTGGGCTGGCCCTCACACTGGGATGCTGATGTTAAGTTACAAACCTCTGGCACGTACTGCATTTACACAGCCATCCATAGGCAGGGACACACTCAGCTGAGTTACATGAATGCTCTCCCAGCCACTCATGGACCAACAATAGAGATGCTCAATTCCTCCCAGCTCCCCAGCTTTGCACCCCAGAACTCTACCATCTTGCAGTGGTCAGAAGCCTAACCAGTGTAAATTCATTATTCAGTTCACCACTCCCACTACTAGCCTTTGTAAACTGAGCCAAGCACTTCAACCAAAACACAGTTTTAGGTAAAATATAAAACAGATGTATTAACTACAGAAAGATTTTTAAGTGATTATAAGTAACAAGCATATAGAGATCAAAGTTGGTTACTAAAGAAATAAAAACAAATTTTCAGTCTAACTTCTACAAATTAAACAGGATTTGAATCAAGCAGTGTCTCACCCGCGGAGATGGTACAAGCAGGTTACAGATCCTCAATACACAGACTGGAACTACCTTCCAGCCTGGGATCACCCTTCCTCAGTTCAAAATCTTTGTCCTCCAGATGTTCCTCCAGGAGTTGAGTTGGGGTGGAGGAAGAGGGGCCAAGTGATGATATCACTTCCCCTCCTTTTATTTTCTTCCAGCTTGCTGGAAAGATCTTTGCTGTGATATGGGGATCAGGCAGTTCCCATTGATCAATCACTCTCCATTGCATACATGCTCTTTCTGAGAAGTCTCTGGGATGGCCATTGGAAGAAAGGTTTCCCTTTAATCAGCCATTACACATCTGGCTGGTCCTTCGTTGCAATTGAAAGGTTCGCTGTGGGTGTCTTCCAACCTCAAACATATTTTAGTAACACATATAGCAATGTTCACCAATCTCTAGTTGGCCTACCCACAACTAGAGGGGGAGAGAGTGCCACACTGAGTAGGCATGGCTTACAATAATATAAAAGTCCAAACAAAATGAGTCAAAAAGTTAAAGTCAAAACAAAATGTTTTACCTTATTAAAATGAAATGACTTACCTTATTGAGAGTAAGTGCTTTGAAATTACAAAAATGAAACATTTTGACATCAAACAAAAATGAAAAAGTCAAAATGATAAACTTTTTCCTGTTGAAAAATTTGTCAAAATCAACACATTACCACGAAACCTTTTGATTTCAACCAAACTGCATTTTTGAGAGAAACGATTTCAGCAAATTGTTTCAACCAGCCTATTTATTATATTTTTAATGAGGTCTGTAGGAACAATGAGACAATGCAAAAATTTTGGTTACAAACAGCTTTCTGAAATAGTTACAACTAAGCTCAGATTAGTTTTAGATTTATTCCCCCTTGGTCCCCCCAGGAAAATGTCATAGAAAATTCAAGCACTTCACAGACTACATGGGACATTTTGAATTAATTCTTTAACTCAAAATACACAATTGTAAAGAACATCATTATCT
Organism: Chrysemys picta bellii; assembly: GCF_011386835.1. Taxonomy (NCBI): domain Eukaryota; kingdom Metazoa; phylum Chordata; order Testudines; family Emydidae; genus Chrysemys; species Chrysemys picta. The sequence goes on from NC_088792.1 coordinate 124,934,910, forward strand.
TTGCTATAAAACAGAAATGCTGGAGCAACCTTAACTAATGGGGCACTATACAGTGTTGATGTAATAGACTTCTGTAAGGCATTTTACTTAGTATCACACAATATTTTGATTTAAAAAACAAACAATATAAAATTAATATGGAACACATTAAATAGATTAAAAACTGGGTAATTGATAGGCCTCAGAATATAACTGTAAACGGGGAATTGTTATTGAGTGGTATGTTTCCAATGGGGTCCAGCAGGGCCCTTTGCTATTTAACATTTTTGTTAATGGTCTGGAAGAAAACTTAAAATCATCGAGTGATAAAGTTTTCAAATGCTAGGAACAGCCATGCAGTTTGAAGAGAAGTGACCTCAGAAAAGGAAAGTAATCCATCCATTGCAATCAACATACTACACTGAGTATGGTGAGAGATTGTGCCACGCACTTTCAACAAAACTGAGGAACCACCTGATCAACATCCTGTACAGCAAACAGGAGAAGATCAAAAATGAGCTCTCAAAACTGGAGACTCTCATACAAAACCAACCTTCCACACAAACTTTCACGTGCACACTTTACTTCTCTACAGAGGAAAAAGGACAGTAAACTACCTAAACTCCTATATGCCACAGGGGGCTACAACATTGGTACCCTTAACTCACCCAACAATATTGTTAATCTATCCAACCACACACTTAGCCCAGCAGAAGTGTCTGTCCCATCTCGGGGAATCTCTTTCTGCCCCACCACCCCAATACACATGATACAGTTCTGTGGTGATCTGGAAACCTACTTTTGTCATCTCTGACTCAAGGAATATTTTCAACACACCACTGAACAGAGCATTGACCCAAAGGAACCCTACTACCAACACTACAAGAAGAAGAATTCTGCATGATCTCCTCCTGATGGTTGAAATGACAAACTGGACTTCTACATAGAGTGCTTCCGCAGACGTGCACAAGCTGAAATTGTGAACAAACAGCATCACTTGCCCCATAACCTCAGCCATACAGAACGCAATGCCATCCACAGCCTCAGAAACAACTCTGACATTATAATCAAAAGGGCTGACAAAGGAAGTGCTGTAGTCATCATGAACAGGACATATTATGAACAGGAGGTTGCCAGGCAACTCTCCAACACCACATTCTACAGGCCACTATCCTCTGATCCCACTAAGGAGTGCCAAAAGAAACTACGCTATCTGCTCAAGAAACTCCCTGCTATAGCACAGGAACAAATCTACACAGACACACTCCTAGAGCCCTGACCAGGGGTAGTCTATCTGCTACCCAAGATCCATAAACCTGGAAATCCTGGATGCCCCATCATCTCAGGCACTCTTACAGCAGGATTATCCGGCTATTTGGATTCTCTCCTCAGACCCTACACTACCAGCATTCCTAGCTATCTTCGAGACACCACCGACTTTCTGAGGAAACTACAGTGCATTGATGATCTTCCTGAAAACACCATCCTGGCCACCATGGCTGTAGAAGCTCTTTATATCAATATTCCACACCAGAATGGACTACAAGCTGTCAGGAACAGTATCCCTGATGAGGCCACGACACACCTGGTGGCTGAGCTTTGTGATTTTGTCCTCACCCACAACCATTTCAGATTTGGGGACAACTTATACCTTCAAGTCAGCGGCACTGTTAGGGGTACCCGCATGGCTCCACAGTATGCCAACATTTTTATGGCTGACTTAGAATAACGCTTCCTCGGCTCTTGTCCCCTAGCGCCCCTCCTCTACTTGTGCTACATCTTCATCACTGGACCCACGTGAGGGAGGCCCTTGAAGAATTCCACCTGGATTTCAACAATTTCCACCCCACCATCAATCTCAGCCCTGACCAGTCCATACAAGATATCCATTTGCAAATAAGTGATGGTCACATAAACACCATCCTATACCGGAAACCTACTGACCACTATATTAACCTACATGCCTCCAGCTTCCATCCAGGACACATCCATAAGATACAACCATATTTGCTCCAATCCCTCAGACAGAGACAAACACCTACAAGATCTTTATCAAGCATTCTTAAAACTACAGTACCCACCTGGGGAAGTGAGGAAACAGATTGACAGAGCGAGACAGGTACTCAGAAGTCACCTACTACAGGACAGGCCCAACCAGGAAAATAACAGAACACCACTGGCCATCACATACAGCCCCCCAACTAAAACCTCCCCAGCACATCATCAATGATCTACAACCTATCCTGGAAAATGATCCTTCACTCTCACAGACCTTGGGAGGCAGGACAGTCCTAACTTACAGACAGCCCCCCCCAACCTGAAGCAAATACTCACCAGCAACTACACACCACACCACAGAAACACGAACCCAGGAACCCATCCCTGTAACAAACCCCATTGCCTACTCTGTCCCCATATCTACTCTAGTGACACCATCAGAGGACTCAGCCACACCATCAGGGGCTCATTCACCTGCACATCTACTAATGTGATATATATATGTCATCATGTGCCAGCAATGCTCCTCTGCCATGTACATTCGCCAAACCGGACAGTCTCTACGTAAAAGAATACATGGACACAAATCAGACATCAGGAATGGTAACATATCACTAGAAGAAGAACCAGTAGAAGAAATTTAAAAGTAGCCATCCTTCAACAACAACAACAAACTGACTTCAAAGAGAAACTGCAGAGCTACAATTCATTTGCAAACTTAACACCATAAATTTGGCCTTGAATAGGGACTGGGAGTGGCTGGCTCACTACAAAAGCAATTTTTCCTCTCTTGGTATTAACACCTTCCCATCAATTATTGGGCGTGGACCACATCCACCCCGACTGAATTGGCCTTGTCAACACTGGTTCTCCACCTGTAAGGTAACTCCCTTCTCTTCATGTGCCAGTATATCTCTGACTGTATCTGTAATTTTCACTCCATGAATCTGAAGAAGTGGTTTTTTTACCCATGAAAGCTTATGCCCAAATAAATCTGTTAGTGTTTAAGGTGCCACTGGACTCCTCAATGTTTTATACAAACACAAGTTATTTGACTCAATACAGGGGTAATTGGGTGTTATTTAATGGCCTGTGATATACAGGAGGTTAGACTTGATCTAATGGTTCCTTCCAGCCTCAGACGCTACAAATCAATCAGAGTGTGGGTTAGGAGGAGACTAAGGGGGACAGGTAAATTTAAGGAGCAGATAGGAGACTCATGAGGTACAGGAGGCTATTGGGAGGGGTATAGATCATAGGCACTGACTTCATAGGTGCTCTGGGATTGGAGCACCCACAAAGAAAAAATAGTGGATGCTGAGCACCCACCGACAGCCCCCCTATCTGCTTCGCCCTTTTCCCCCCAGCACCTCCTGCCCAGCGGCAGGCCCCACCGATCAGCACCTCATCCTCCCTTCCCGTGCCTTTGGCCCGCCGCGATCAGCTGTTTCGTGGTGTACAGGAGGCGCTGGGGGAAGGGGGAGAAGTGAGGACGCTGTGTGCTTGGGGGAAGGGGTGGAATGGAGTGTGAAGAAGTGAGGAGGGGTGTGGCCTTGGGGCAAGGGGTGGAGTGGGGTAGGATCTGCGGCTGAGCCGGGGGTCAAGCACCCCTCAGCACTTTGTAAAGTCAGTGCCTGTGGTATAGACAAATACTGGGTGGCAAGGAGACATTCTCTGGGGTATGTTCCTGTAAGGGAAAAAGAAGGGAAAATCCCATATGTTGAATGGTGAATACTGATGGAAGACAGAAGACTGGGAGTCGGCATGCCTGGGTTGGATAGGGAAGGAAAGAAGAGACAGGTGCTGATATGCCAGGGGAACGGAGAGGGTAAATGGAGTTCCCATCCAAGCAACCAAAGAGAATCCTGTATTTTTGTATGTACATTTTTGAGCTTGAGATGTTCATATACAGTTTGGGGACAGATAGTTTTTCCCCCAGTACCTTAAAAGCCAGAAAGCGAATAACTCCCCCCAAATGATTACTTTAAAAATCTCATAATTTGGGGGGTGGTCTGACTTATCATTTTAAAATGCTTTAAATTGGCAATACTGAAGTTTTGCACATGCTTAAGTGAGTTTCTGGATCATAGTATGCTCCTCTCTCTTTCAGTAGGATGGCTACACAATTTTTGCTAAGGTGCATGTTGCATACTAGATGGAAAGATCAGACCTATGATCTTTGAACAACAGTAACCATAACTGAGAGAAGGATAAAACTCCCTATTCTATGTAGGATTCATGAACAAATATAAAAAATAGTTTTAATATCTACTGACATAAAATTGTAAAAGTTTAATAAAAGAGAGAGATGTGCAAAGAAGAGAAGAGGGGAGTGGAATAAGCCAATTATGCATGATTCATAAATTGAGCTTTTAGAAAAAAAATAAAACATGACAAATTGTTAGCACGCTCCCAAATCTCTCATGGAAAACTTTCCTGGGTAATATTGTTAGCAATGCTGATCTCTCTTTTCCGATGGGGACAAAAACAAGCATGACCCACCCCAGGGAAATTTTAACTAAAGGGCATCACTTGAGAATTCTCTTAATAATCTCAGTCACAAGTCCTTCAGCCAGCTCCAGTCACCTTGTAATGAGTATTCTCTCCACAATAATCTCCCTTTTCACGAAAAATGGTATAAATAGAATTACAACACAATTGCCTCCTTTTATCTGATGAATGTGAAGCAGCAATATTGTGTTAGCAGGCCTTTTTGGAAGATATATTGGACTTTAATAAAATTTGATCAATGCATTTAAGTCAAATTGAATTATATGTAAGTGGATAGGGTTGACATATGTTTCAATATCTGCAAGTGATACATTATTCTCCAGTGAGCATAAAATTTAATGAAATATAAATACCCATTAATCCTCATGTTTCAACCAATCAGTCACCGTTGCTCCTGCCCGCTGTTAGCAGAAGCAGGCCCAGAAAGTCATCTGTTTTATCTAAGCAGGAGCTCCAAACTGGAAAGACATCAGAAAGCTTGGAGAAGTGAGAAGGCTCAGGATAGAGGGAAACGTGCCAGCACATTTGTTGTTATATGCTCTCTCAAACTAAACAATACAATATTTAGCTTTCTCTTTTAATAAGAATTCAAGGAGAGCTGTACAGTACCTTTGAAATTGGGATGTTGTGGGAAAACATATGTTCAGAAGAAAAATGACTTGGTTTTTTAAACACATTCTTCCATTCTCATTTTCACAGATGATTTTTTTATGATATATTTTGCATCTTTGGCAAGCCTAATGTGAAAAAAAAAAAAAAACAAACGTAGAAGACCAGGAAAAACTGTCTATGGAATAATCTCCAGTGCTGGAAGCTCCACTGACTGGGATTTTTAAAATTATACTGGATAAAACGCTAGAAAATATCCTACAATCTGATATGCTACTTATGTAAACTAGGGTGGCTGAATGTTATAGTTATATACAAAATATTTCAACATAAATGTAAAACAATATAATAATAATCATGAGATAAACAGAGCAGCATTAAACACTGAAGTCAAGAGGGATTTGAACCTGATTTGGTTTTCCAGCATATGTAAAAAATGGTAATCATGGATCAAATTCTGAAGTCCTTACTGAGTTCTTCTGAGAGTTGGGAGCCTTGCCTTAATAGGTACTTCAGGATATGGCTGCAAGAGTAGACCCATCTGGCATTCTTTTACACCAATGGATTCTTACCTTGGTAAGGAGTAAGTAAGTACATAATGATCTGGCCCAAATATCCAAATAGTCTCTCCTGTTGTGTATAATTTTCACCATGATAAGCCATTTCAAATCTTAATAGACCACCCGCATAGATCAGGTAATTAAGGATTTCACCATTCTGTTGCAGAAGTCATGTAAAAAGCAAAGAATGTTAAAAGTGCACATTATTTAACAGAATATAGGGTTTTCTTTCCTTGTTGTTTTACTGATTTTGATCAGTGAAATGCTGTTTTAAGTTATACTTAGCTGTGCCTGGCTCCTAGGGATCATTCTGGCATCCAGAGATCAGTGCCTTGGTCACGTGCCTTTCCTGCCAGAAATGACCTCTATTTTGAGGGCAGGAGGGTATGGCATAAAGCTGCTACTGGTACAATGCCATATAGGGAGCTGGTTACATTTGCTATATGACTGCTTTGCATTGACAGAACAGCACAAAGCAGCTAGTGTGACCAAAGAATAAGCCATCCTCCTGTGTACACCGCTTCACCTGTGTTGATGTGCAACTTTTAATATATCTCAATCAATTGTCCATGAAAAAAGAAACAAAAAGGAGTCAGGGAGAGAGACAAAACCCAGCTTAGCACTTCTAACTTTCCTCCGTCATCTCATGTAAATGCATAGCCTGGTATGGGAGCACATGGTAAAGCAAATAGGAAGCTGAGGCTCATGTTACCAGTGGAGGATGTGGATGCTCCAGATCATCATGCCATCAGCACATTCTAAGACACAAGTTGAGAGTGGCTGACTATACTGATGGTTTTCCTACTTACTATACTATGTCCTGGCATCTGCCAGAACGTCACTATCAATTCACGGACAAAAAAGTTCATTAACGCATAATTACAGCTGCCTGGTGGCATCTTGTGCCCTTCCAGAATGTCGTATTCAGGAAAACTCGAACTTCTGAAAACCAGGAACCTTAATTCTGTTCTCCTGAAGTTGGCAATAGCAACTGGAAATTTTCTACAGACACTCCAGTGGCATTCACTGTGTTCAGTGTAGCTATACTGAATGGTGGAGAGATTTGTTTGAGCAGTTTGTCAGAGCTGTGATTGTGATATGAAGTGATCTGAGAGACTGTGTCTGTGTGCAAGAGGGAGCCTCTCTCCTTGACCCCCATGTACAATGCTGTGCCAGGAGCCTCCTGGGCCCAGTTCGGAGACTCAAATCTGCTGTCCCCCAGCACAAAACCCCCCACAATCAACACTAAGTACTTTCACAAAGGGACCTTCTTAGACTTCTCTAAAGCTATTTCATTAATTAGCTCATCAAAGTCTATCTTCCTTGCTTCTGAGTTCTCTACAGAAATAATTGCTAGATCACTTAACCTTTCTTGCCCCAGGGACATTCTTCGATAGGTCATGATTATTTTTTGCTTGCTGAAAGTTCTTTCCTTAGCAGCCATGGTTACCAGAAAATAACAAAAATATGCAGTGCTGTTTCTGTGTTAGGGAAACTCGCACCTAAAGACCTTTTGTGAATGCAGCTAAGGAGATCAATGAGCATCTTCATTTCCTAGTCACCCTTAAAGAGGCAACTGCAAAAACTGCTGAATAGCTCAATCTTGTTCTCAAAATTCTCAGAGTTTAAATCCTCAGGGTAGCTGCTTGCTATGTTTCGAGTTTACCATCGTAAATCTTTGCTGCTGAGACTTTTCAGTTTCTCATCCATCAAAAAAGCAAACCTTTTTTCGGACTCCATCATACTTACACATCCTATTGTCCAATTGTGTTAAAATTGTGCCTAAGATGGGATTGAAAACCTCTCACTGATTTTTTGTGGGGAGCAGGAGGATCTGATGACCCTTTGTCTTTTGCAAGTTTGCATGGCATTACTTTCCTTTTCTGAGGTCACTTCTCTTCAAACTGCATGGCTGTTCCTAGTATTTCAGCCTTTAAAGCAGCAGCTCCCTTACAAGCACCAGACCCAAAAACCAAACAAAAACTGTGAAATGTTTGTTTGCAAGCTGTCAGCTTCCAACTTAAGTTCTGTGTCAAGAACAACTTCAGCCTGATTTTGTAGTGGAAGGGCTGTCTTTACCCCTTGCTGACCATCTTGCTGTGCATTTTAATGTAAAGTTAATATACTTTTTCAATACATCCCAATGACTAGTAGAAGCAGAACACAGAGTGTAGAATCTTCAGACAATTCCAAAAAATAGAACAACTTAGGGAACAACCATTGCAGAAGCTGCCCCAACAAGATTCAGTGAGTGGGCAGCACATAGGATGAAAGATGCATACTGATTTACCTGCTGAATTTGATTTTGAGCACCATTGTATGGTGCAGCCATTTTATCTCCATCATCATAGTTTTGTCCCCTGCATGCAGCCATATCTAAACTGTCTTTTTTCAGCTTTTCTAACATAACCGCCCTAATATGTGTTTTGGTGCTGATATCAATGAAATCTACAAAGCATTAAAAGGGGCCCTGAAAGGTCCATTTGGGGCACTAAACACCATTTGGGTTACAAAATGGGGCCCCTAATATGCCATACAGGTCATTAATGGGGCACCAATACACCATTTGGGGCTGAAAACAAGGCCTGAATGTTCCATTCAGGGCATTAAATGAGGCTCAGAGTACACCAATTGGGGCATTAAATGGGACTCTGAATATACCATTCTGGTCCTTAAACGAGGCCCCCAAGTGGTCCATCTGAGGCACTAATTGGGGATCCGAATGCACCATTCAGGACACTAACTGGAGATGGCTTGGGCCCATGATGGAAAAGAAAAGAAAAGAAAAGAAAAGAAAAGAAAAGAAAAGAAAAGACCCCCCTGAGCTGTTTGAACCCCTTTTTGCAAGGCTATGCCCTTGTGTGTAGATCAAAGAAAAGACATGCATGTGGACCTTGAGAATTCCAGTATGCCTCATTTCAGTGCTGCATTGTGTAGGCTGTCACCAGTGTGGTGGTTCTTGCCATGGGGATTGACAGCAATTAGGAGGGAAATTAGTGTGGGCTTTGGGTTTATGAAGAATAATGTTAGATAGCATCATGTGTATTAAGGTGAAGGGGTTGATTGACAGCCCACAAGTTGTATGCAGTGTTGTTTTAGCCCTGTTGCTCTGAGGATCTTAGAGAGACAAGGTATGGGGTATGGGCTACCAACCACAGATCTCCAGAGTCCTTTATCCTGGGCCATTTGCTCTAGCTGGTTCCAGGTATAGCCCATTTTTATGCTATCAGCCTGAAGGTCGCGTCGCCAGGTGTTTCTTGGACGGCCTCTTTTCCGCTTGCCTTTGGAGTTCCACCACAATGCCTGTCTAGTGATGTTAGTTGGCTGCTTGCGTAGTGTGTGTCCTACCCAGCCCCATCTTCTCCTTCTAATTTCCTCCTCTGCTGGAAGTTGACGGGTCCTCTCCAAGAGGTAGACGTTGCTGATGGTGTCTGGCCAGCGGATCTGGAGAATCCTTCTAAGGCAACTATTTATAAAGGTCTGGATCTTCCTGATGGTTGTTTTAGTTATCCTCCAGGTTTCAGCTCCATACAATAAGACTGATTTCACGTTGGAGTTGAACAGTCTAATCTTTGTTACCAAAGACAGCTCTCTGGAGCTCCAGATGTTCTTGAGCTGTAAGAAAACTGCTCTTGCCTTACTGGTCCTTGCTTTGATGTCTGCGTCCGTGCCACCCTGTTGGTCGATGATGCTGCCTAGGTAGGTGAAGGACTGCATTTCTTCCAGAGGGCTTCCATTCAGTGTGACTGGGTCATTACTGAGTTAATCTTGAGGATCTTGGTCTTGTCCTTGTGGATGTTGAGGCCAACCTGTGATGACGTGGCTGCCACTATGTTGGTCTTCTCTTGCATCTGCTGTTTGCTATGCGAAAGGAGTACAAGGTCGTTGGCAAAGTCCAGGTCATCAAGCTGGGTCCACAACGTCCACTGGATTCCGTTCCTATGCTCATAAGTGGATGTCTTCTGAAAAGAGACAAGGTAGGTGAAGTAAAATCTTTTATTGGACCCACTTTTGTTGGTGAGAGAGACAAGCTTTCGAGCTACACAGAGCTCTTGCTCAGGTCTGAGAAAGGTACTCAGACTCACAGCTTAAATACAAGGTAGAACAGGCCCAACAAAGAAAATAACAGAACACCACTAGCTGTCACCTTCAGCCCCCAACTAAAACCTCTCCAGCGCATCATCAGAGATCTACAACCTATCCTGAAAGATGATCCTTTACTCTCACAGATCTTGGGAGACAGACCTGTCCTCGCTTACAGACAACCCCCCAACCTAAAGCAAATACTCACCAGCAACCACACATCACTGAACAAAACCACTAACCCAGGAACCTATCCTTGTAACAAACCCCGATGTCAACTCTGTCCACATATCTATTCCAGTGACATCATCATAGGACCTAATCACATCAGCCATACCATCAGGGGCTCGTTCACCTGCACATCTACCAATGTGATATATGCCATCATGTGCCAGCAATGCCCCTCTGCCATGTACATTGGCCAAACCGGACAGTCTCTACGCAAAAGAATTAATGGACACAAATCTGACATCAGGAATCAAAATACTCAAAAACCAGTGGGAGAACACTTTAACCTGTCTGGTCATTCAGTGACAGACCTGCGGGTGGCTATATTACAACAGAAAAACTTCAAAAACAGACTCCAACGAGAAACTGCTGAGCTAGAATTGATATGCAAACTAGACACAATCAACTCCGGTTTGAATAAGGACTGGGAATGGTTGAGCCATTACAAACATTGAATCTCTCACACTTGTTATCTAACTGTCTGTCTGTACTCGGCTAGCTTGATTATCACTTCAAAAGTTTTTTTTTCTCTTAATTAATTGGCCTCTCAGAGGTGGTAAGACAACTCCCACCTGTTTATGCTCTCTGTATGTGTGTATATATATCTCCTCAATATATGTTCCATTCTATATGCATCCGAAGAAGTGGGCTGTAGTCCACGAAAGCTTATGCTCTAATAAATTTGTTAGTCTCTAAGGTGCCACAAGTCCTCCTGTTCTTCTTTTTAAGGTAGAACAAGTAATTTAGAATAAGTAGTTAGCACACATTCTAATAGACCATTCAACGTGAAGTGGCCCATTAACACCCCTGTAGTCATAGGACTAAACGGAGAAGTTAGTGGGTTACAGATTGTTGGCAACTTAAATTCATAACTTTGCTAGATACTAAAAATCACAGTCTTAATAAAGACAGTGGATTCATGGCATATTGCAATACTCTAACACACCTTTTTGTCCTATGACAATGGAAGGGTAGGGTGCTAACAGGCCACTTCACCTTGAATGGTCCTTAGAATATGTGCTAACTACTTATGCTACACTATCTGTTTGACCTTGTATTTAGCTGTGACTCTGGGTGTATCTTTCCTAGACCTGAGCAAGAGATTTGTGTAGTTTGAAAAAGTTAGCCCACAAGTTGTTGCAGAAACAAGTTATGGCACCGCCCACAGAAAAGTGCTGCAGCTAGCACCTGAGGCAAAAGAAGGGCACAAGCAATATGTCCCCCAGGTCCTCCAGACAATACACCATTTGGGGCTGAATGGTGTTGCAACTTACAAATATTGCTGAGCGAATCATTTATGTTTTAGTTTGGTAGTCAAATAAAAAAATCTGAGAAAAATATTATTTTGGGTAAACCTGACATGGAAATGTTTCAGTTTTTCTCACTGAAACAAATAAGCAAATAAATGTTGTTTTGGATAAAATAATGTTTTGTTTGACCTGAAATTATACATTTCATTTTGTTTTGCACAAAATGATATTTTTTTCATTATATTTTGTTGTTATGGGGGTGTTTTTACTCTTTTATAAACATTTGCTTGTTTGGCTGCTTTTTAAAAAATAAATTTAGCTAAATTTCTAAACAAAATGTTTTAAAATGAAACACTGAAGCACTTTGAAATAAAAAGTCAACAGGCTTCATTTTGAAAAAGTTGAAACAAACAGTTCAACCTTTCCGGTTTTGTATTTTTTCCCATTTTTTTCCCAGCCAAAATGATTCACCAAATTCATTCCAAATTTGTGAAAAAATTCAGTTGACCTGAAACTGCATTTGTGCAAATAAACTGTCCCCAAAATATTTGTCCACCTCTACTAAAAAGAACCCTTGGAGGCCATTCATTTCTTCAGCTTTTTGCATTTTGCTGTACCCTGATATCAAATGTCACACAGAAAGCATATTTTTAAATAGTTGTTTCAGAAATATACACAAAGCAGTGTGACAGTGAGAGAGGCCTTTAGCTCAACTGTTTGCAGAAAGTATATATAACCAATTATATGTGGACTTGGTGGGAAATTTCTTCCTTTCATTGCCAGTATAATGGGGCTACAATCTGTGACCATTGGGCCAATGGCTGAGCTATAAATAACAATACCGGATTTTCAAAAGTGGCTAGTAGCTTTGGGTGATTCAATTTTTGGGTGTCCAAATTGGTTCACTGTTAAAGGGGCTTAATTTTTGGAAAGTGCTGAGTACTCACCCTCTGAAAAGCAAGTCTTTTTAAATCTTCTGCTAAGTGTAGCCCAGAGGTGATTGGTTCTTCCCCTTTACCATGTGTGCCCATATATTCTGCTGTACATTGAGTGTCTTTGGTCTTACTTCTGTTTATGACCTTGGTAAGTCTCCCTAAGGATCATCCAAATTATATCTTTTTGGTGTCAGGGCAGAGAGGACATAGGTTAGGTAGGCAGAGAGATGTAGCTCAGAGAAATTCTCAGTGTGTCCTCCTTTGGAGTCAAAGCCATTGGTTTCAGTTTGTGTACCTGGGAGATGAGGTCCCTAGATAAGTGTTAAGGAGTTTTATTATTTACCTCATCATCTTCCACCAATCCTTGATGTACACTTGGGTGTTATTCACTGAGGTGCAGAGGATAACCTGGGTGCAGATATCATACGAAGAGTATTCTGGATAATAATGCACAATATGTATCTGGAAAACGTGTGGCTGTGATGCACTGTATTGCCTATGAAATTAACTTATATTAATGCCTTTTATGTTTATGCCACAGAATGCCAGAACCTGATCAAATTTTCTTGCTCTATGTTGAAATATGATATTCAATGTATAGCCACACCAATGAAAGTGACAGGATTTACATCTGGGATCCTTAATTTTGGGGATGAAATGCTGTCAACCTCTTCTACGGGTACACAGCTCACACAGGTTATGTTGCTTGCTGTGGAGTGGAAAGCATGTTCAAGTAGAATATGATTTACTGTAAATTGTATATATCAAGTAAAAATACAAATAAACAAATTAAAGGGTGTCAGAGGTATATCATGTTAAAATGGGAAACACACACTGCAGGGAATACTATAAGTGTTGAGAATTAACTCAGAAGTAGAGGAAGTTGCTCAGTTGATGGGGGAATGGAGACTGTTATATGATCAACTTTCCTTTCAAACAGTTGATCTTTATAGGCTCTGAATAGGGTTTGAAATTCCAGTTGACTTTACTCTGGAAAGGGCAAAATTATTGCATATGAAAAGCAGTTGCTCTCAGGAAATATGATGGCTTTGGCTTAGGAGCACTAACACACTGATAAATTTATGAAAAGTATGTCCTGGTAACAAGAGGGAGGTAGTAGAACATCATATAGAGTATACATTTATGATAGTTCAAATATTTTTATTAATACTGAACACAAAGAAAAACAGCTGTGACAGTAAAACAATTTGAAGACTATATTAACAAACTATTGGAATACCAAATACTATTATATTTCCACACAAAAACACAGTAAAAGAGCATGATGCTTGTGACACAAGGAAGGAAAGGCATCACTCAGGGAGAAGTGTTCCCCGAGACCATGGTACAAATAAGTTAAATAAAACATTTAAGGCTTGTCCCATTGTAAATAGGCATTGGGAAATATATGGTATTATAGCCCCATAATAATTGGTTTCCTTTATTTTGTTGTCTGCTGTCACAGCTTTAATAGATTTGCTTTTGGTAAATTTCCACTCTTAAAAATATGAATCTAGATACATTAGTTTTTATATTGCTAAGAAATCTAGATGTTACCTACTTGATTTTATCAGAACCTAATCTACCTATTTATGAAAAATAGTCAGGTTTTGTCAAACAATCTATATTGGCGACCATAATTGCCTTCATCTGTGCCTGTTGAGTACATGATAAAACAAGACTGGAAAATAAAAGGATTACCCAAACATTCTGAGGGCACTGTAGGGAGCCGGGATGGCCTCCCTCCAAACGAGAGGGTAAAGAGCCACTCTCTCAGCCTGAGTGGGCAGAGCCAGGCCAAGCTTACTCTACTCCCCAGAAGGGGAGGGATGGAACAGGAAGTACAAAAGGCGGGGCCCTTAACCCAGTCAGGGAATCACCAGGGAGGGAGCTAGACACAGACTGGGACTGCTGGCTGTTCCCTGTAGACCCTGCTGCCGAGCCAGGGGATGCCCTGGACCAGGGGAAACCTGACCTTGAGGAAGGACTCAGGCTACCAGGACTGCCGGCCGCAGAGTATCCTGAGGAACTGGAGGAGCCGGGCAGCGACCCGAGCCCGAGTGAGCCCGATGCTGAGGGTGAGCTGGAGCTACCGGGGCTACCGGTGGCTGAATATCCTGATGAGTTGGAACAAACAGAGGGACCCACTTGAGAGACCAGGTAGGAAGTAGCCCAGGGGCAGAACTGGACAGTGAGGTGAGTCAGTATTTGATCAGCGTGTTGCGGACGGATCCCCGCTGACACAGTGGCAGGACCCTCTCCTCCAGCCACTGTCAGGGCCCTGAGCTGGAACAATAAAGAGCTAAGGACTCTGGCCGGTGCTCCCCCTGCCTGAGGGGCGTGTCGCAGACTCTTGCCGGCGCTCCCCAGCCTGAGGGGCATGCCACGGACTCTGGCTGGTACTCCTGTGTTGCACCAACTGCAATGGGACACATCCCTCCACTAATTCCCCATTGACAGAGAGGTGTGACCAAGGCCTTTAGGTGGGACAGTAGCTCCCCACTGCCCCCCAACAGCTCGGCCGACCAACTGAGACCTTGCTACAAGCACACTCCTAATGCTGTCCTCTCCCCATGTCTCTGTAAGCAGAAAGTTTAGGACAGGTTCTGTGACTTTCCCCTGACGACTGCTTATTTGAGAGCAGAAAGTAGTGCCTACTCTCATACTCAGCAGCAGGAGGCAGTGTCAGTAGTATTGGGCTCTGTGTTGTCTCTGCTGAATTTTTCACCCGGTGGCTTCCCAGATGTGATGTTCAGTCTGCACAGCATGCCTGAGAAGCCTGATTGTATGAGATATGGGTTTCTTCGGGTACATGGTGCATGCTGGTGCATCAATACTAGTTAAGCCCTCAAATTCTGCAGCAGCAGGTTAGATATTACCTTTAAAATGTGAGGGGACCAGAGGGCAAAACTGAGGAGTAAAAGTTGAGTGAACTTTCCCAAACTTCAGGATGCACTTATGTTGGGTTTTGTTCTAAGGATGAGTGACTGGTTCAGTCCCTAGAATATCCGATGCTTGAAACTTCAAAATGTGTGCAATTCCATAAAGGTACTTCAGGCAGTCACAGTTTGTATAATCAGAAGCAATTGTTTGAATTCTTTCTGTGGTGTGTCTATACATTTCTTCTCCTACATGTTGTCAGATGTTCGGCTGTGTGTGTGTTCTCCCTGTGTTTTGTCCCAGCTCTTCACGGATAGCTGGAACAGCAGATCTCAAGTGAACTGCCCAATGACCAAACAAAATCGTTTAAGGTGCAAAGGCGCTTGGTCAGGTTTATTGTCAGCAAAGCACGGTCCTAGCTCCCTGGATCAATGTCTACAGTTATACTAGCACATGTATGCCTGTGACAATGGACGCAGCTCAGTCAGTAGAGGGACTTTCCACTGCCCCCTCGGCTGGGCAAAGACACGCCTTTTGAGATACATCTTTATACACCAATACAAATAAGTTACATATTACCCTTGACGTATCAGGATGCCACCCTCTGACGCATTAGGGTACCACCCATTGCCTTCTACCTGTAGGTTCGATCAAAACATCTATATTCATCATGCTGTCATCCTGACCTTATCCTTAAGGGTCAGCATGTTCCTGTTATCTTTGGGGAATGTATTTATTGGGGTGTTCTGGTACCACCCATCTAGAATGTGCTTGCGTGAGTGTTTTGTGCCTAGCACCTCTTAGGAATATGTGTTTTTACAATATTAACCCTATACTTGTCAAATTCTGTGAGCAGGGTCTGCCTCTTGCTCATAACTTAACTTTGCTTTATATCAGCAAAGTTTTGAATACTTTAGCCCAGACCTCAGGCCTCGTACCAGACCTGATACATGGGCTTATGTTTCTGGCCCTCTTCCTACTACACCACATATAGGCTCTTTTCTTTCAGTGAGCTATTGCATTTTAAGCTCATTTAGACCTTAAGACTGAAGGTCTTACTGGATGTCCATATAGCAAGACTGTCAGAGATCAATAGGAAACTAAAATCGTGATTCCATCCTTCATTCAGGATTATCAATTCACTATGACAAAGAAATGAAAAACAGACCCAGATTTGAATATCATTGCAGATTTTTCCAGCTACATTTTCTGCCATTTGCTTTAGTCCAGGGGTTCTCAAACTGGGGGTCGGGACCCATCAGGGGGTCACGAGGTTATTACATGGGGGTCGCGAGCTGTCAACCTCCACCCAAAACCCCGCTTTGCCTTCAGCATTTATAATGGTGTTAAATATATAAACAAGTGTTTTTAATTTATAAGGGGGGTTGCACTCAGAGGCTTGCTGTGTGAAAGGGGTCACCAGTACAAAAGTTTGAGAGCCACTGCTTTAGTGCACCATGATGCAAACTGGCTGATGTAAAGAGCACATATTGCTAATTGTTGTCAACACCCTGACATACGTGGGTTGCTGGCATCTGTACAAAAACACAAGGCACAGCATTAAGGTGTGTCACACATTATCCCCGGATGAGTTGCTCAACTAATGATACAATGATCTTGAAGATGCCATCATTGACACACTATCGTGTTTTAGTATCATACCCCGGTGGGAAATAGGAAGATCTAATCTATGCCGATATTAAAAAGCAGAAAATCTTCTCCACTAGCTGTTACTATGGAATTACAAGCCTGAGAAAACCTTTTAAAGAGTAAGAGGTGCTGTTAATGTCATATTTGTTTGGAAGGGTCCACCAGCTGAACAGGAGGAAACTTTGTTTTATTTCAAGTGGGGACTTCGGGGGTAGAGGGAGAGATTTTCAAAGGCAGTCATTGGGATTTGGAAGCATCTCTGTTTCTTCATCTGCAATTTTTTTTATGCAATCAATATTATTTGAACGTCTTCCAGTCATTCTGATTATAGCCTACTTGCCTGAGCATTAGCTTGATTAGCTAAGACACAAATGACACTACAGACACATTTTTAAGGGACCAGGACATAGGTGGACTGGACTAGCAGTCACACTTGGTCTGGTGTCCACAAGCAAGGGTGGCCACGAGGAAGCAATCAGTGAGCAGGGATAAGAGTTATCACTAGAGCTGGGATTGGTAAGCAAGAGTCAGGGTCAGAGTCAGGCAGGGGTCAGAGACCAGAGATATGAGGTAGTAAGAGTCTGGAATCAAGAGGCAAGAGTCTGGTCAGAGTCAGGTGGGGATCAGAGACTGGAGATCAGAAAGTAAGGTGCAGTCTGAAGTTACAGCAGGCCAGAGCAACTTCTGGGGGCACCCTCCAGGGTTAAATTGTGAGCACAGCCAATCATAGGGCCACAGGGTGCTATCACTCTGGACCCTTTGGATGGTACTTCTGCGGTGCCTAATCTCCTCAGTGCTCCTTTGGATGTAGCTCTGCATGCCTTCCCTTTGGTGATATAGGAATCAGGGCCGGCTCCAGGCACCAGTACACCAAGCTTGTGCGGGGGGCTGGTGGCGCAGTGCTCCGGCTCTGGCCCCGGGGGAGAGCGGAGCCGCGGCGCGCTCTCCGCCCTCCTCCCGGCACTCTGGCCGCCGGGGAGAGCGGAGACCCGGCCAGCACTCCGCCCTCCCCCCGGCGCTCTGGCCGCCACTCCGCCATCCCCCTGGCGCTCTGGCCACGGGGGAGAGCGGAGCCGCGGCAGGCTCTCCACCCTCCTCCCGGCACTCTGGCCGCCGGGGAGAGTGGAGCCGCGGTGGGCTCGCCGCCCACCCTCCAGCACTCTGGCTGCCGGGGACAGCAGAGCCGCGGCGGGCTCTCTGCCCTCCACCCGGCACTCTGGCCGCCGGGGAGAGTGGAGCCCCGGCTGGGCTCTCCGGCCTCCCCCCCCCGGCACTCTGGCCGCCAGGGAGAGCGGAGACCCGGCCAGCACTCCGCCCTCCCCCCGGCGCTCTGGCCGCCACTCCGCCCTCCCCCTGGCGCTCTGGCCATGGGGGAGAGCGGAGCCGCGGCAGGCTCTCCACCCTCCTCCTGGCACTCTGGCCGCCGGGGAGAGCGGAGCCCCAGCGGGCTCTTTGCCCTCCTCCCGGCACTCTGGTCGCTGGGGAGAGCGGAGACCCGGCCAGCACTCCGCCCTCCCCCCGGCGCTCTGGCCGCCACTCCGCCCTCCCCCTGGCGCTCTGGCCACGGGGGAGAGCGGAGCCGCGGCAGGCTCTCCACCCTCCTCCAGGCACTCTGGCCGCCGGGGAGAGCGGAGCCGCGGCGGGCTCACCGCCCACCCTCCAGCACTCTGGCTGCTGGGGAGAGCGGAGCCGCGGCGGGCTCTCTGCCCTCCACCCGGCACTCTGGCCGCCGGGGAGAGCGGAGACCCGGCTGGGCTCTCCGGCCTCCCCCCGGCACTCTGGCTGCCGGGGAGAGCGGAGACCCGGCCAGCACTCCGCCCTCCCCCCGGCGCTCTGGCCGCCACTCCACCCTCCTCCCGGCGCTCTGGCCGCCAGGGAGAGCGGAGCCGTGGCGGGCTCTCCGCCCTCCTCCCAGCACTCTGGCCACGGGGGAGAGTGGAGCCGCGGCGGGCTCTCCAACCTCCTCCCGGCACTCTGGCCGCCGGGGAGAGCGGAGCCACGGCGGGCTCTCCGCCCTCCTCCCGGCACTCTGGCCACGGGGGAGAGCGGAGCCGCAGCGGGCTCGCCGCCCTCCCCCCGTCGCTCTGTCCGCCACTCCGCCCTCCCCCCGGCGCTCTGGCCACGGAGGAGAGCGGAGCCGCGGCGGGCTGTCCGCCCTCCTCCCAGCGCTCTGGCCGCCGGGGAGAGCAGAGCCACGGCGGACTGTCCGCCCTCCTCCCGGCGCTCTGGCCGCCGGGGAGAGCAGAGCCGCGGCCGGCACTCTGCCCTCCCCCCGGCACTCTGGCCGCCACTCCGCCCTCCCCTCAGCGCTCTGGCTACGGGGGAGAGCGGAGCTGCGGCGGGCTCTCCGCCCTCCTCCCAGCACTCTGGCCGCCTGGGAGAGCGGAGTCCCGGCTGGGCTCTCCGGCCTCCCCCCGGCACTCTGGCCGCCACTTCGCGCTCCCCCCGGCGCTCTGGCCACCGGGGAGAGCGGAGCCGCGGCGGGCTCGGTGCCCTCCCCTGCCACACTGGGGGGACGGGCGGGGGGCGGCAGGAGGCTTTTTTGCCTGGGGCAGCAAAAAAGCCAGAGACGGCCCTGATAGGAATGACGGATGTCCTGCCGCTGCAGATCCAGATTCTAGTCCCAGAGATCCTTACACATTGTTCTTAAATTGAATAACACTATCCCAGGGGATTTTTTTGAATTACTCTCACAACTTCTTGACAGAAAGATATCTAAGCTTAGATCCCAAAGAAGATTCTTCCTTTTATTTACTTTTAAACTTCACTAAACTATATAAAACTGAAGCATTTTGATTAAACGCTTTTGTCCTTAAATCAAACAATAGCAAATATTTTATACTCTGGCTCTGAAGCAGTAATTAAGTAATAGACACTATGCACACATGTTGTGTGACTAAAAAGCACAATCATCTTAAAAGCTAGCTGAATAATTTTCATTTAGCTTTGAAGATGATCATGAATTCCAATCACACAAATTTCATGCTAGTAAATTTACTTTTGTATTTGTAATAGTTTTGTTTGCAGCGGTTTGTTTTCTGTAAAATATTTTTTTCTTTGTGTGTAATTCAATAGATGTATTATATGCCCAGAATATCAGTTTAAATTTAAATTCATTTTCATTATATAAATGATTTATATAAGATCTGACAAAGTTACCCTTACCACTGTTGAGTAACATCTTACTCCACAAATAGTCCTTCTGTAATCAAGGATTGCAGAATTGGGCCCTTAGTTGATTATATAATTACTGCACTTAGTATGCAATTAGCTAACTCTATTGTACAATCCAACCTTTTCACCTTTATTACCATTAATTTAAAGATTGGATTTAATTTCCTATTTCCATAAATGTTTTATCTACTAGATGTTTCTGTTGGCAGGGTTTAGGTTGGCAATATTTTATCTGGTATATGTTTATAGCCTGTGGGCTATATTGTGCAACACTTTATTCAGGACAGTGAGCACTTACTCAGGCCGTCTAATTGAAATCAATGGGAATACTGTTATGAATAAGTCTCACCAAAGTGAGTAAGAGATGTATGAACTACTTCTACTACTATTTTCACTTGCATTATTTTTTTTTATAAGCAATGTTTTAGGCCCAGTGTTTTTATAGGCTAGGTTTTTAATGTTATTTTTTGCATACTATATTTTTGTCTTTCCTATGTTTTAGTTGCTATATTTGTTCCTGCTTTGCATAAACGTGGACGCTCTCTTTCCCCCTAAACCCCATGAAGAAGGAGAAAGGCATGAATTACACAAAACCTCATTTTCTTTTTCTTGATGGGTTGGCATCAGTTGTGACGTGAAACACAGACAAAACAGAGATAAAGCACATTGCCTTCTTTGAGTCCATTCATATTGCTGCTGCTAGGATCATTTTCCTGGCTCACTACTCAGCCTATAGCATCCTTTTCTTTTCATCTCTCCACTGGTTCCCCATACTCCAATGCAGCAAACACAAGCTTTTTGTCTTCCCCTGTATGGTACTTCACCAGTTAGCCTTGCCCTGTCTATCAGATCCAGTAAATTCTTCTGCCTTCACCCTGCCAGTGATGGCAGCATTGATTGCCTGCTTGTCTATTTTTCTTTCAAGCACCTTTGTGCTTTTGTTTGCCATGCTGGCCCCCACTGACCAGGGCAAAGTAGGACTCTTAATTAATATCCCGATGGGAGAGATGCTGGAGTGGTCTTTGCCTCTAAAGAAATGACAAAGCCCAATACTGTCAAAATGGGATGCCTTCCTTGAAGCCTTCTCATCTATTTTTGATGACCATGTGACCAGAATCCCAGGGGATCCACACTGAGGTCACTCAATTAGGCTGAACTGCAAAGAATGGGGCAGGCAAATCCCCAGATCTGGTGGATATTCCAATACTTAGATTACCAAACCAGCACAAAACAGCTTCTATATCTTACTGGTTACCCAGAAGCTAACAACACAGTTCCTTTAAAGCAACCCAGCCTTAGGCCTCCATCCAAACCACCCAAGTCAAATATGATGAGCATTACTGAAAATCTTATTCATCATATAAGAAAACTCTACAAATCCCAAAGGCTCGGACACATTACCTGCCAGGTTAATGAATATTGCAGATCTTACCCAAATACATGCTTACAGCCAATTCTTATTAACTAAATTAAAATTTATTAAAAAAGAAAAGAGAGAGAGTATCGGTTAAAAGATCAGTATATATACAGACATGAGTATAGTTCTAAGATCAGATTTATAGTAGAGATGGTAAGCTTTGTTGTTGCAAAGAGTTCTTTCAGAATTAGTTCATAGGTTATAGTCCAATGTCCATATTCAAGGTGATCCAGATAGGACTGGAGATCTCAGCCTTATGACTTAAGCATCCCCTGCATGAAGCATCAAGCAGATCTGAAATAAAAAGGATCAGGACCCAAGGGGTTTTTATACAGTTCCAGGCCTTCTCTTGACAGGTCGGAGTCCTTAGACAAACAATAGGCAATCATGGACACTTTGAAGTGCACCTATTTCCTAAGCATCACCAGTAATTAGCTACACAGATTAACACAGGGCAATTGCCTGTTTTCCACCATTTGCAGGTGATTTGCTATATGTTTCAAAGAGAGATGAATACAGTGATATCACTAGGTTTACAGTTCATTTAAATGTTAAGATGTCCTTTTGATCTCTGAATTAACAGAATAAATCATAGACAGGGACTGTTTGATTACATTGTTAACCTCTAACAATATATATGTCAACACACAAAACTTATCTACCAATATGTCCCTAAAGGTTGAATCTGGGCCATTTAGCCTGAGTTGCTTAACCCTTTTGGGCCATACGTCACACTTTGTATAAGATTTGTAGCAATTATATAACATTTGTAGCAACAATAATTTGCTTGGTCATATTCTAATCAGATAACATCACAGATGACACCACGCTCACTCAGCAGAAGCAGACCTGCAAACTCTATATCAAGGGCAGGGACTGGCTGACTCGGACACTGCCCATTTCAGGCAACTTGTCTTTGATACAGAATAGAATGAAACAGCGCAATTCTAGCAATTCTATTGGGGATTATGTTAAGAGATCAAGGATGAGCAAGCTCATTTTTAAACTCTGACCCACCTAGATGTCTTCATCGACCTTGCCATATGAGTTGACAACAGGCTGCGTGACTGAGGCAAAGAGAGGAAATGGGCTGCACCGCCAACTAGCTGCAGCACACCATTACCATCTGCAATCCAGTCCCAGAATGAAATGCAAATCAATGCAGCCCATCATCCCATAACCCCCGAGGAGAAGGATCACTGCCAACACCATGGCTTGTGTTTCTTCTGTGCTTCTCTCAGCCTCTCCTCCTAAGTCATGTGCCCCAGCCCCCTAATCATTTTTGTTTCCCTCTGCTGGACTCTCTCCAATTTGTCCACATCCTTTCTGTAATGGGGAGACCAAAACTGGACATAATACTCCAGGTGTGGCCTCACCAGTGCCGAATAGAGGGGAATAATCACGTCCCTCAATCTTCTGGCAATGCTCCTACTAATACAGCTCAATATGCTGTTAGTCTACTTGGCAACAAGGGCATACTGCTCACTCATATCCAGCTTCTCATCCACTGTAATCCCCAGGTCCTTTTCTGCAGAACTGCTGCTTAGCAAGTCAGTCCCCAGCCTGTAGCAGTGCATGGGATTCTTCCTTCCTAAGTGCAGGACTCTGCACTTGTCCTTGTTGAACTTCATTAGATTTCTTTTGGCCCAATCCTCCAATTTCTCTAGGTCACTCTGGACCCTGTCCCTACCCTCCAGCATATCTACCTCTCCACGCAGCTTAGTGTCATCTGCGAACTTGCTGAGTGTGCAATTCATCCCATCATCCAGATCATTAATAAAGATGTTGAACAAAACGAGCCCGAGGACCAACCCCTGGGGCACTCCGCTTGATACAGTCTGCCAACTAGACATAGAGCTGTTGATCACTACACGTTGAGCCCGACGATCTAGCCAGCTTTCTATCCACCTTATAGTCCATTCATCCAATTCATACTTCTTTAATTTGCTGGCAAGAATACTGTGGGAGACTGTATCAAAAGCTTTGCTAAAGTCAAGATATATCACATCCACCACTTTCCCCATATCCACAGAGCCAGTTATCTTATCAGAGAAGGCAGTCAGTTTGGTCAGGCATGACTTTCCCTTAGTGAATCTATGTTGACTGTTCCTGATCA
Organism: Chrysemys picta bellii; assembly: GCF_011386835.1. Taxonomy (NCBI): domain Eukaryota; kingdom Metazoa; phylum Chordata; order Testudines; family Emydidae; genus Chrysemys; species Chrysemys picta. The sequence goes on from NC_088792.1 coordinate 124,958,300, forward strand.
CCTTCCTTTCCTATATTTGCCTTTTTCCTACCATCCAGAACCTCCCCTGATCGCCATGAATTTTCAAAGATAATGGCCAGTGGCTCTGCAATCACATCAGCCAACTCCCTCAGCACCCTTGGATACATTAGATCTGGACCCATGGACTTGTGGATGTCCAGCTTTTCTAAATAGTCCTTAACTTGTTCTTTTACCAATGAGGGCTGCTCACCTCCTCCCCATACTGTGTTGCCCAGTGCAGCAGTCTGGGAGCTGGCCTTGTCTGTGAAGACCAAGGCAAAAAAAGCATTGAGTACTTCAACTTTCTCCACATCACCTGTCACTATGTTGCTTCCCCCATTCAGCAAGGATCCCACACTTTCCCTGACCTTCTTCTTCTTGTTAACATAGCTGTAGAAACCCTTCTTGTTACCCTTCACATCCCTTGCTAGCTGCAACTCCAATTGTGCCTTGGCCTTCCTGATTACACCCCTGCATGCTCTAGCAATATTTTTGTACTCCTCCCTAGTCATCTGTCCAAATGTCCACTTCTTGTAAGCTTCCTTTTTGAGTTTAAGCTCATCAAAGATTTCACTGTTATGCCAAGGGATTTATCCATCACTTCACATTGCCTGCCTGGCCCCCAGTACTTTTCATTTAAAAGAAACATGGAACCCTGTGTTTTTTTGTGGATCACTAGGCCCTCAACCAGCTAAGTACCAGTTTCTGATGATACCTCCCACTCATTCTGGAATTGTTCGACTGCATACAATGAGGTATTTCATGACATCCTAGACCAATACATCATAGTCTATCTTGATGATATACTCATCTTCTTTGAGATTCCCAAGCAGCACACTCAACATATCCATTCAGTTCTGGATCAACTCCAGTGACATGGCCTATATGCAAAGCTTGAGAAGTGCAGTTCCAGCCAGCACCCCTTGGAGTTCTTGGATAACATCTTGTCCCATGAGAGCCTCCAAATGGACCCCAGGAAGGCAGATGCTGTTCGGACCTGGGCAGCCCTCCAGAACATCAAGGAACTGCAATGCTTCCTGGAGTTCACTAATTTTAATAAGTGCTTCATTCCTGGGTTTTTGTACCCGATAGTCCTGTTGACAGAGCTCCTCTGCAAACTCACCTCATTTATCTTGTCTCTGGAGGCTCAATAGCCATTCAATCAACTCAAGATGGCCTTCACCAGCACTCCAATCCTCACTCATCGTGACCCAATGTGGGCCTTTGTCATTGAGATCAAAGCATCTAATGTTGCAATTGGGGCAATACTTTCCCAAAAATCTGGTCCCCAACAGCACCTACTCCCTTGTGCCTATTACTCTTGGAAACTCACACTAGCAGAACAAAATTATTAGATTTTAGATAAGGTGCATCTAGCATTAAAAGCTGCCTTTTGGGAATGGCGCCACCACTGCAAAGGTGCACAACACCCAATAAAAGTATATACAGATCATAAAAACTTGGAGTATGTCCACAGAGCACAGGCACTGAACCAAAGACAGTTTTGATGTGCCCTGCTCTTCACATGCTTTAATTTTGCCTTCACCTATCACCCAGGAGTTCAGAACAAGGCAGCTGCCACCTTGTTCCTAAAAGTGGAATACCTCCCTGACCAATCTCACATGGAGCCACTGCACATCCTCAAGCCCCATAATTTCCTGGATGCTGCTATTCCCCAACACCTCCTGTCCCTAATCCATTCAGCTACGAAGGAGGAACCACTTTCCAGGACCTTGAGCCAGTAAGTAAGGGACAACACTACGTGTGGGACAGCTTGCTTTATGTAAAGGGTCACTTATATCTGTACTACTGTATTCACCCCTTCCACACTATTATGATAATCTTGGTACAAAGTAAGCCTTGTGAGGTCTCATTTGAAAACTCATAACTCACTGGTCAATGTTGTCCTGGAAAAATGTGTGTTTCAACATTGTGTGTAAAGTTATTAGATTCTACTGTATAATGTTACTAGGATATTTTAAGTCTGAGGAGCAGTCAAACCAGTTCCTCAGAGGCAAAAGACAAGATGACGCCTCAGTAAGAAGTAAAAAAGGTCAAATGTGCCATCACCTGCTTAAGTGGCTATTCATTGGTGGGAAAGAGTACATGGATGAAAAAATCTTCATCTTAAAAAGAAACAGCTTGGGGTACCTATCCACACAGACTTTTTTGTCCCCTGAACCTCAGCTAGCGATGCTTCTCGAAGAAGGAAAAAACTATAAAAAGGGATATGGGCATACACAGTTGTTCTCACCGTGGTAGATTAACTAAATAAAATGGTACACTTCACCCCTGTTGCACATCTGCCTTCCACAGAAGAAATGACCCAGCTCCTGGTGATACATTTTATCCATCTTCAGGAGCTCCCAACATAGATCAGGTCCAACCAAGGACCACAATTCATGTCACAGTTTTGGTGCAAAACTCTACGATTGTTTGGGGTGCATGTTCATATGTCCTCAGCTTACCATTCACAAACTGATGGCCAGTCTGAAAGAGTAAATGAGGTTTTGGAACAATACCTCCTGTGCTTTACGAATTATTGCCATGACTGGTCAGCCCTTCTACTCCAAGCACACTTTGCCTACAACATCATCAACCATATCTTCACTGCACAGAGTCCTTTCTACATGAACTTTGGATTCCATTTCCATCTAAAACTGGCCATATCTACCACCTTGACAAACCCCGCACCTGCTGACTGCATCTTGCAGATCCATGATGTCCAGAAGGAGCTTAAAACACATCTTGAAAATGCAAAGGAAGACTACAAATGACACGCTGACCTTCACATTTACTGCGGTACAGAAAAGGAGCTGTTTGTAAAGCCTCTGCACAGACTAGCTTTATTGCAAAGTTGACTATCTTGGTACATACCCAGTAAGCCAGATGATCAACCCTGTGACTATTCAACTCCAACTACTCAGATCTTTCTAGGTACATACAGTGTTTCATGTGTCTCTATTAGAACCATACATTGACAACCCTTTATGAATCGAATACCGCCCCCTCATCCCGCAGTGCAGGTCCAGGGTCACACTGAATATGTGGTCAATGACATACTGAACTTGATGGCTTCCTTTGATATCTCATTGATGGGGAGGTTACAGCCCTAAGGGACAATCCTAGGAGCCAGCATCCCATGTCCTTGCAACCTACCAAGACAAACCTTGCCTAGGGCACCGCTACCCAAGTGTCTGGGTGTAAGGAGCAGCAGGATTTGAACCCAGACCTGTAAGGCAATTAACATCCCCACTTTGTTACCCACTTTGCAAATTCCACATTTTTCCACAGCAAATGGATTTCTAGGATCCCTGATCATCAGCAGGTTTGGAACCTTTAGACTCACAGCACAAACACCTAATGACTTGAGTTAACAGATTAACTTGTAGCAGTAGTTGGCTGCTATCTGTGGACCAGCCATAAAAAGCACACTTGATCAGTCAGTTTTACGGCTGTTCGCTGACAGTGGAGAAAGCTTGGGATTCAGGAATTCTGTGCTGTATTTCAGCAGAGTGTGCTTTTTTGCTTTTGTCTCTGCCTTTTCTTCTTTCCATATGAAAACCCACCCAAAGTTAGCCATGTTATAAGCCTCTTGTAAGCTGGTGGGCTCTCTCAGCAGCTCAGGAAAGAACAAGTGTGTGACAGGCTGAAACAGTCAGGAACGGTTAATGTCTGCCTGCCTATTATTTGACTCAAAAAGGGATTGAAGGAAGAGCATGTCCTCTCTCCCAGGGCTAAGAGAGACAGGGGAAATGGCTCTAGGGATTGCAGCCTGCATCGGTCATGGGAATTATATTGTCTGGCTTCGTGAGTTTGTGTGTGTTTGAATAGTAAAATTATGCCTTAAGGCAAGGGACTGAAACAGATTTAGGCAAGGCACTAATTATTTCATGGGCTGATGAGGGAGTTTACTAGCTTATATGTGGTAGAGAGTGCAGGCAGGCCTGGGTGCCACCAATTGGCATTCAAGGCAGGAAGGACAGTAATCTTTGAATTTTTATAGACTCCCAGCCAACAGAACCAACCTAGCACCCCCTTCTTGATCTACTCTTCCCCTAAATGCCCTGATCACAGCACATCATGGAGTAGATTCAATAACTTTCTCCAATACAGTTTGGGAATAAGGAGCTGGGTGTGGCACATCCCTGTCTGGGTATCTTGGGCAATTGTTGACAGGATGCCCCTTGAGTTCAAAGTGGAAGTACTGTGAAACTAGGCCAAGTTCAGCCATTTACCCATTCACCCTAGCCAGCCAGCCAGCCATACAGCTGATTGAACATTGTATCATCCCTCTGGCTTTGAATAAAGTCAGGCCCACTAGCTATAATCTGAGTATTGACCCCGAGGGGAAGGGGGGGGACACACCAAGGGGTTCCTTGTGCAGACTCACCAGTAGGGTACATTATGACATTCCACACATGTGCCTTTCCCAGTTCCTTTTCCAGGGCCCCCCCTGGGTTCCAAGAGCCTCCCTCCTAGCATGGTGACATTCCCTTTGAAGAGTTCAGGATCAGAGAAGGGAAAGATCTCCACTGGCCAATTTTGCCCCTGGTGTGGGTGCTCAGCTTTTGGACTGTCTCAGTTGCTTCCCTAATGAAACTGGCTGCTAGGCTAAAGATCTAGGTATAGCTACTATCATTTCTGTATTCCACCCTCATATGGACCTGAGTTGCAGGGTAGGGTCAGAAATCTGGTGGAACCTTGGCCACCCTCTTAAAATCCCAGCCACCACTGGACTCACTATCCAAAAGGGGGCATGTTTCAGGCCCTGGTCTCTGGGCACAATTCAAAACACACACAAACTCCAGATTAACACAAAGCCAAGCACTTCCCTTGATCCAAGCAGCCTTTCCCCTTCAACCTGGAAAGAATACATGTCCCTTTCTTCAATTCCGCTGAGTCATGTGACAGGCAGGCAGCCCTTGACCTCTTCCTGACTGTTTCACCCTGTCAAACACTGGTTCTTTCCATATCTAATGAGAGACCCCACCAACTGATAAGAGGCTTATAAGTTGGCTAACATTTGGTGGGTTCTCACAGGACAAAAAAAAGATATATCCCTGTGTAACGGAGTGACGACATACCACTGCAGTGCCTCCTGCTGGTCATCCAGGGAATTAGCTCACCAGCCTCCACAGTGCCCTCTGCAGGCCGGTGTCTCATCTTGCATCCCGGACCCCCGTGCCCCTTCTCTCGGGGTTCTGCCCCTGCAGTACCCCTGCAGTCTCTCTGGGTCTCCCCTCCCAAGGGAATTTCCAACCCCCTATCCACACCTCACCTCAGACTTTGTCTACTGCCAGTCACCATCTAGCCCCCGCTCACTGGGACGGACTGCAGTATAATTGCCACTCATCATCGGCAAGGAGTATTTGGACCTGCTGCCTCTGCTTACCCTTGGGCTGCCCCTCTGCAACTCCAGTACTCTTCTTGGCCTTTAACAAGGCATGCAGCCTGGGGGTTTTCCAGGCCAGAGCTCCCCAGCTCCTCTGGCCTTTCCCCAGCCCTGCTCCAGTCTAGGTACCCTGCTCAGCTCCCAGCAGTCAGGCCCATTCCTCTCAGCATCTAGAGAGAGACTGACTTAGCTCCAGCCTAGCAGCCCCTTTATAGGGCCAGCTTTGGCCTGACTGGGGCGTAGCCCAGCTGTGGCTGCTTCCCCAATCAGCCCAGGCTTACTGGTTCCCACCACAGCCCTCTCACAGGGCTGTTTTAAGCCCTTCAGGGCAGTAGCCGGGTTACTGCCCCGCTACACCCTGGCACCACAGCTGTCCCCCTACCAAATTTCAAGTCCCTGTTCCAAAGCATGGAGGCACTACAGCCTCTCAGTACAATGGTTGTAAGACTTTTTAACAGTAATTTTTTAACATTGGCAAAACATATTTTTTTAACCTTGTGATCTGAAGTGTCTGTACTGTGGGGTTTTTGTTAATAAAAGAATTCAAGAGGCAAACATCTCATATGAAAAATTTCAGCCTGAACGATCGAAGTCTGGCAAAGTTATCAACAATTAAAAACTAGGTCTTTAATGGAAAGAGTTAGGTTACCTTAACTATAAGAGTCACTGCCAGATCCACCTATAACATAATAAATTATAATTAAGAACTTTGTATTGCGTGGGTCATGATGTTCATGTATAAAGGACTCATGGTAAAAACAAAGCCTAACACCAGTGGTGTTTCACCCAATTTTGGATTCTTTTGCAAATATTTAAATATTAAAATTCAGCTTAGCTCCTTAATTAAAGATAATAGAATGGCCAAACATTCTCAAACCTGGGCACAGACATTTTCCCCCTTACCAGAGACAAAAGCCCACAGACAGACAAATGATGCAAAGAGAAAGAGAGCGATAAGCATATAATTAATCTTGTCATGTAGCATATGCAACATATTTATGGAAGTTTATTTATTTATTTTAAAATTATTTTTGCAAAGCTGTCCATAAAGAATTATTTCTGTTGATGGTCACTGGCAAGACTTTAGATGTTTTTTATTCAGGTGAACCTTGCAAAAAAGATATAATAAAATACAGACAAATGGTTTACTCCCTGGTTCAATGTATCCTTTCTCACTTCATATGACCAATATTGGACAAAGCTGTTTCAAATGCCATTGGTCCATTGACCCACTGGCAAAAATAAAAACATAACGTGAAAGCATTTGATGCTATGGAGCTTCATATTTATTTTGATTCTGGAAACTTTTGTATGGAAAACTTAATGCTAAGAATGTACACTGAGTTCTGTTCAGGCTTATTTTTGTACTTTGAAATATTTCCTATATACTAGGTGCATAATCTGGTGAGTATTTTGTTTATATGTTGTTGTATGTGATATACCTGGCCCCAGTGGTGGCAGATGACAGAAGAAGAAGCATGGTCTCAAGTAGCAGTGGGGGAAGTCTAGGCTGGATATTAGGAAATGCTATTTCACTAGGAGGGTGGTGAAGCACTGGAATGGGTTACCTAGGGAGGTGGTGGAATCTCCTTCCTTAGAGGTTTTTAAGGACCGATTTGACAAAGCCCTGGCTGGGATGATTTAGTTGGTGTTGGTCCTGCTTTGAGCAGGGAATTGGACTAGATGACCTCCTGAGATCTCTTCCAATCCTAATATTCTGTAATCATAGAATTAAAATATTCCTCTTCTGAGGTCTATGTTTAGACTGAAAAGAGCATAATCTACAAAATGAAATACTAGTTTTTTATGACAGGTGTTATATTTTTGCAACTCCTGATGGAAAAATACTTAAACTTAATTCACAATAATTTTACTAACTTTCAAATCAAATGTGCTGACAATTTTTCTCTCAAATATTTAAATAGGAAAGAGACAGAGAGAGCAAGAGAGATGTCCACCTATATTGCCAAAGTTTCTGTATGGTTTCTAATGGCCCAATAAAACATTAAACAAATACAGGTCATGCTGGCACAAGCAGAGTAACTGAAAGCATCTCATAATAATGACAGTTTGTAGTTGAAATAAAATGGTGTCTACAGTCATGTGTGCAATTTTTTCCTTTTAAATGTTATAATTAGTTGTGAAATGAGAATGTCTTCCTCAGGGCTTCTATTATCTTGTTCGGTATCTGTTGCAGGGTGCTAAGAACAGGTACAGTATTTTGTAATCAATATGTCAGTGTTAATCTCCGTATCATGTAGCTTTGTATGTGTCTCAGGCACTCGAAATAAGCTCTTGAAAGTGGAGCCAACACTGTATTATCAGGATTGCTCAGTAAGACATGGAAAATTTATATTTAAAAACATATGGCTTGTATTGCTATCTTTGTTTGTTGATTATTATTTGCAGCAGCAGTTGCATGTGTTTCCATTTTTATATAAATTGCATTGTTTACGGGTTACATAAAATGTCTGATTTTCCAGAATCATAGAAGATTAGGGTTGGAAGAGACCTCAGGAGGTGATCTAGTCCAACCCCCAAAAATATAATTATAAAGTAATAAAACCCTTAGAAATACAGTGGTGATTTGTTATAGGGAAATCATTTTTCACAGAACAACTTGTAAATTATGAGGCATTATTAGAGGTGCCAAAACATGCCCTCTCCACTTTCTGGCTCCGGTCTTCTATTAGCCCTTCCTTGAATCTTCTGAGGTTCCTGGTGGCAGCTTTTTTCAGGCTGTCTGATTGAGCCACTGCCCAAACCCCGATCCAAGATATCCTTTGAAGGCCTATCTAAGATATATGTCCCCCATTACCATAGTATCTGAGCACCTCATCATCTTTAATTTATTTATCCTAACAACATGCCTGTGAGATAGCAAAGTTCTATGATCCCCATTTTACAGACAGGACACTGAAGCATAGAGAGGCTAAGTGATTTGCCCAAGGTCACACAGAGGGATGTGGCACAACAAGGGCTTAAACAAAAGTATCCTATGTCCTAGGCTAGTACCTAATCTCCAGACCTTCCTTCCTATCTTGGACCTCTCCATAGAGTTTGGGCACCACAAATCTAAAGGATTCAGATAGTGGATGTGTCTTGCCACTCTGTGCCCAGGTGATCCTGGGAGGCGTTAAGTGTAGACTGGGGCAAGAAAGAAAGTGTTAAACAGAGGCATTCCTTCTGAAGATTGAGAGATGAAGGTCTGTGGCAGGAAGGCAGGTAGCCTATGGGGAAGGAGGAGAAGTTAGTGAAAGTATGCTTGAAACTCAATCTGGGTTCATGAATGTTTTGCAGAGCTGGGCTGAATTTCTGATTCAGTAACAAACTCCAAAAATCAAATGAGACCTGGAAGTTTTCTATGAAGTTGTGAACACTTTAAATTCCCTGTGGGAAGTTTGCAGGATAAGTCCCTTAAGTTCTCTGATTCTCCATTTTCCTATTGGTTAATAATATTAAAGCTTGATCCTGCAATGAATGAAGCAAGTTAAGTAATTTGTCTGTGTGAAAGAAGTGTAATCTATAGATTAAACCTTGGACCTGGAGTCAGAAAAAGTAAATTTTAATCTTGGACTGATACTGGTTTGCTAACAAGTCACTTAAACTGTCTGGGCCTCAATTTCATCACCTTTAAAATTGGACTCATGCTTGGGTGACCATATTTCCCAAAGACAAAACAGAACACTCACACCCAGCCACTCACTCAAGCCTCCCTTACCCCCCACTCGAGGCTGTTGCCCATTGCTGGAACGCTGCCTCCCCCCACACAGGGGGCTGGCATCTCCGCTCGCCCACACCCCACTCTTGGCAAAAGTGGGCATTTGTCCCATTTGCTCTTACCAAAGAGGACAAATGCCTCCTTTTGAAAAAAAGTCAGGACAGCCAAGACAGGCTTAAAAAAGGGATTATATCAGCCAAAATGGGACATATGGTCACCCTACGTGGTGTACGATTTCTTCATAGGGGTGTTGTGAGGTATATCTTGGTCATGTTTGTAAGGTGCCATGAGTTCAAAGTATTCTTAAAGACACTTGATATAGTAGAGATGGCAAATAAACTCCTGAGTTCCTGACTCGCACACTGAATCCAGTAGAGATACACCAGAGATATAAACATATAAATATTTCAGGCCCAATTTCATTTAATTTGTTGACAAACTAAAAAAAAAATCACTAGAAGTTCTTTGTTTTACAGAAATTTTCTACATTTAAAGACAGCCAATATTCATAAAAATCACTATAAATATTATACTAATCGCTCTCTGTCTCTCTCTCTTTCACACACACACACACACACACACACACACACACAATCTGTCTGTCATGATAAGATATTTAACACAACACTAGCTTTTATACTTAAAAACAGAAGTTCACATAGTTTATATAGTTAAGAATTATTTTTATATAATTTAGTCAACTGCAATTAAAAAAGAAGCAAAACCTGCTAGGAGAGAATAAGCTATTTTTCTTTAATATTCTTTTCAGAAACAAGCTAAGAGAAAACTGCAGCTGCCCTTTTAGTGCAAAGTAACATAGGTAGCAATGAAAAATATTCCTATATTTGTATCAGTATGATTGTGTGTTGCAAATAAAAGGAGTTTGTTTTGGAGGACGGATTCTGTGGCTATGTCTTCACTACAGAGTAAACTTGGGTGATTAGCACCCAGGTTAGCACAGTCTGGGTCTGAGCAGCCACACTACAAAGCCATATCTGAGTGATTGTGTTCTCTGTGGTGCTGCACTCACCTATGTGCATTGCTAGGACCTCTGGGGTCACAGACCATGCTCCTTTGTGCTGCACTAAGCTGAGCACTTTGATTCTTTCCCAGTGAATAGCAAGAGAACTTGTCTGTCCTTCTGAGCACACTTGGAGAACTGTTGGAATGGCATCGGAGGACTATGAGCATTGGAGTGATTTAGCCTGCATCCTCACTGCAAAGTGCAGGGTCGGCTCCAGGCACCAGCCGAGCAAGCTCATGCTTGGGGCGGTAGATTCTAAGGGGCGGCATTCCATCCAATCTTAGGGTGGCACGGCTGCCCTAATTTTTTTTTTGCTTTACCTCCGCGTCCAGCCGCCCTGCACCCTGTTGTTGTTGTTTTTTTTTGCTTGGGGCAGCAAAAAAGTCAGAGCCGGCCCTGGCAAAGTGGGTGGGATACTAGTCCAAGCAAAAACTTCACTCACATTTTAGTTTGTAGATGAGCCAACTAGCAGCACTTAAAAGCAATACTAAACTTGAGAAGAGATGGGGGAGCAGAAGGTTAGTGGCAACGCCTGATAAGTGTCTGACTGGACTTTGCAGTCAGCATTGAAGTCGTGATGTGTGAATGTGATTTGAGTGTCATGGTATTTGAGTGATATTGGCCTGGATATTAATTTTGTCATAACTGGTGATTTCATAATTATTTAGTGTTGGAAGGCCTTAAATATAAGATGACAATTTTTTTAATGAAAAAAATATATTATGGGGAGCTGGCGATGACCCCTCCATTTAGGTTGCCTAGCACTTCCAATTTTAATAGATTCTTGTGAAACATTGAGAACCTTTTCTACCTCCATTATTTAAAGCAGGACTTTGAGTAACTCAGCAGGAGGGGCATCCCAAGGGTCAGAGAGGTGCCTTTTGCTGGTCCCAGAATTCCATTCATATTTGGCTGAGTGATAAGCTATTGGCAATTGCCAAATACCAAGAGAGGGTTTGCAGTTATGTGGGATATTTCATTCTCTTCCTCCTTTTTATGTTTAAGCTTGTCTATATGGGCCCAATCTGGTAAGGGGACTCTGAGCCTGCTTGCCAGATCTGGCTGTATGGTGAGTTAGATAGAGGAATATCTAATTTCTCCCAATTTGTGCATCATTCTAGGGCTTGGACATCCAGTTGCCTGGTGTCAGGCTGCAATGTGCATCCTCAGAGGCAGAAACATAAGCACTTCGGGAACTTTTACTGAAAAATGTAGGCACTAAGCACATTTAGGCATGTAACAGGGTTTGGGGGCAGCTGAGTGGGGGTTTTGTAAATCCCAGTAGGGCCTGATTCTGGGATTGTGACAATCCTTGCTTGGGGGTTGTTTGGTAGGGTATCTTCACACAATAGTCAGGGGTTAGGCCTGTGACTTATAGTGGGGTTGTTGATAAGGTTGCCCTCCCACTCCACCAGGCTCTGACCCAGGGCTCTTGAAGAGCTATCAATGATCTAACAGCCAGGAGTTGTTGAAGGCTGCCCTCCCCTGGACTACTTCCACCTCGTCCCTCCCTCCCCCGTCCCACAATTGTCCCAAAGTTGCTGTCTGGGTCTAGGCAGCATGAAGGACCACAACACACCTTCTTGTGGCTGCATGTAGCAGGGTAACTTTCTTCCTTTCTCTGGTGTCAACTGCCTTCTTCTGTAGTATGGGCCAGATCAGTTCAGGGTTTTCCCCTGCTGGGGTAGTCCAAACCAAACAAAGAGAATTACCAAAGTCCAGAGTTTGTACGAGATGGAAAGGGGCATGCTTCCCTCTCAGGGAGGGACCTTTGGGCAGTTGTCATGAGGAGAGATTCTGCCTTTTCCTCAACTCTTCTCTGTTGGAGCTGCAGGTCTGATCTCCTCCCTGGTCTGCCACCAAGCGAGCTGTTCCCCTGCCTTTTAATTTGTCCACCAGTGGGAGCATTTTCTACATTTGTGATGGAGCAGAGCTGTCTGAGCACAGATCAGTTCTTTAACCCCTTGCTCTTCACCCCATCACAGGGATTTAGACTCTTAAAGTGGCAATCAGGTTCCTAGTCCTTTTGTGAACCCAACAGTGCCTACAGGACTGGGCTGAGTGGGGGTTTGATTATCTAGATTTTGGATTTAGGCACCTAACTACCATTTTAGAGGCCTAAATCCCTTTGTGCATCTAGCCCACAGTGTTTAAGAAAAATGACCTATTACATAAAGAACCATTTACTCTGTTGGTAGTAATAAGTTGCCGTGTTATAAAAAGTAACCTTTTAATTACTAAGCTTTTAACACCAGTTTTTACCAAATGTACATAAATGTATTACAAGTTAAGTCAATATTTAATCAATTTTTCTTGACTTTTTTTGTTTTTTGTTTTACTAATTACATTTCAAAATTAATCCAGGGTGAACAAATAGCAGCATGTATCTGGTTAGTTAGGTTATCATTTCTTCTCTTGCATTTTTGTATGGGATAAATTTGGTGGAAAATTGAGCTCAGGCTTTTTAAACTGATACTCTACTCACCACTGGGGCACCTCCTTGGGGCTGCATCTGGGAAATAGCTCCACCCAATCTGACACCCCCTTCTGTCTCTCACTCTTGCTGAAACCCCTGTCATGCTCCAAGAGTTACGGTACTTCATCTTTCAGAGTCAGGATGCTCCCTCTTCATGGCTTGTTCCTCCAACCAGGTCACTATGTGGTTTCACCCTTCAGGGGTATCAAAGTCTCTCTGTACAAACTGTCTCAGGCAGTCTTCCAATTCACTACCCAGACCGTTCCATTTCCCCATTGGCTGGTAGGGAACCTGGGGCCACACACTAATCCAGGTTCCAGCTCAGGGACCCTTGAATCAGTAGCAAAGGTCTGTACCATTCCAAACCTTGTTTCCATTTCCCTGGGCCTTTTCCCATTCCACCTCTTTCAGGCTTCCTTATCCACCATATCTCTGTGTATCCCTTTCCCTCAGGGACAGGATTTCAGGGCTTCCACTCTCCTTTTCCCTCTCTAAGCCTAGAAAGTGACTGCAGGCTTCCCCACTGAAGCCTTTTTCTGCTCAAAACTTCCTGGCTTTATACCAGCACTGCCTGCTCCTACTCAGTTGGGCTCCATTCTTAATTAGAGATTACTCATCAAGACTAACTCTCCCCCAGGTGTGGTCTGTTGCATTACTTATCCCCCTTCCCATTCCTGGGCCACATTAACCCTTTCCAGACTAGTGTGCTGGTGAACACTCCATCACATTCCCCTTTTCCTAACCCTCAGTATGATTTGCTTCGGGCAGAAATTAAGATTCTAAGTATTTTCAAGTAAATCGGTTAATTATTTTCTCTTTTCTAATTAGCTAAAAAATTGGCCTTTAGAAATGTTCACATTTTGATTCTCATGATTTTTGGGGGCACCTAGGCTTACAAACTGCAGACTTCAGGGGAAAAAATAGCGTTGTTCTCCAAAAACTGTTAGCCAAAGAAGAAATGGAGTATGTCAATGATACAATATGTGGAAAATATTTTTAACAGTTTAGGAGAGGAATACAACACTATCTTTTCTTCATATCACTCAGTAATGTTTCCTGCATCCAAAATGGGGGGCTAATTTGGTGTACAGTGTGTGGAGTAGCTTTTGTTACTTGAGGAGTATCTGCAGACCCATCCTGCAGGTGACAAATCTGAGGAATTGTCACAGATTGAAGCATCATTAGAGGAGGTTTTGGAATTAATTGATAAATTTAACAGTAACAAGTCACCGGGACCAGATGGCATTCACCCAAGAGTTCTGAAAGAACTCAAGTGTGAAATTGCGGAACTATTAACTATGGTTTGTAACCTGTACTTTAAATAATCTTCTGTACCCAATGACAGGAAGATAGCTAACGTAACACCAATATTTAAAAAGGGCTCTAGAGGTGATCCTGGCAATTACAGACCGGTAAGTCTAACGTTAGTACCGGCCAAATTAGTCGAAACAATAGTAAAGAATAAAATTGTCAGACACATAGAAGATCATAAATTGTTGGGCAAAAGTCAAAATGGTTTCTGTAAAGGGAAATCATGTTTTACTAATCTATTAGAGTTCTTTGAAGGGGTCAACAAACATGTGGACAAGGGGGATCCAGTGGACATAGTGTACTTAGATTTCCAGAAAGCCTTTGACAAGGTCCCTCACCAAACGATCTGGAGAAAGGGGTAAACAGTGAGGTGGCAAAGTTTGCAGACAATACTAAACTGCTCAAGATAGTTAAGACCAAAGCAGACTGTGAAGAACTTCAAAAAGAACTTACAAAATTAAGTGATTGGGCAACAAAATGGCAAATGAAATTTCATGTGGATAAAGTAATGCACATTGGAAACAATAACCCCAACTATACATACAATATGATGGGGGCTAATTTAGCTTCAACTAATCAGGAAAGAGATCTTGGAGTCATCGTGGATAGTTCTCTGAAGACGTCCATGCTGTTGCAGCAGCAGTCAAAAAAGCAAACAGCATGTTAGGAATCATTAAAAAAGGGATAGAGAATAAGATGGAGAATATCTTATTGCCCTTATATAAATCCATGGTACACCCCTATCTTGAATACTGCATACAGATGTGGTCTCCTCATCTCAAAAACGATATACTGGCATTAGAAAAGGTTCAGAGAAGGGCAACTAAAATGATTAGGGGTTTGGAACGGGTCCCATATGAAGAGAGATTAAAGAGGTTAGGACTTTTCAGCTTGGAAAAGAGGAGACTAAGGGGGGATATGATAAAGGTATATAAAATCATGAGTGGTGTGGAGAAAGTGAATAAGGAAAAGTTATTTACTTGTTCCCATAATATAAGAACTAGGGACCAAATGACATTAATGGACAGCAGGTTTAAAACAAATAAAAGGAAGTTCTTCTTCATACAGTGCACAGTTAACCTGTGGAACTCCTTGCCTGAGGAGTTTGTGAAGGCTAGGACTATACAGAGTTTAAAAGAGAACTAGATAAATTCATGGAGGTTAAGTCCATTAATGGCTATTAGCCAGGATGGGTAAGGAATTGTGTCCCTAGCTTCTCTTTGTCAGAGGGTGGAGACAGATGGCAGGAGAGAGATCACTTGATCATTACCTGTAAGGTTCACTCCCTCTGGGGTACCTGGCATTGTCCACTGTCGGTAGACAGGATACTGGGCTGGATGGACCTTTGGTCTGACCCAATATGGCCATTCTTATGCTCTTATCCTCCATTTTGGAATGCAGGGTTTGGGCCTGCAGGGAGCTGCAGACTACAGTCAGCACCAGGCTATACTTGTTGTTATGTTAGAATCATGTGATGTTTAAATAAAAATAATGTAAACATTAAATATTGTGACAGACTGACAATATCCTGCAATACCCTGGATAAACCTTATGGAATAAGATATTCTTTAGTGAATTAAGTTTAACTTTATTGAATTAGGGGTAATATCTATGCTGTATATTATATGTGTTATTGTATCATTGCATGTACCTTCTCAGGTAGGGAGGGGGATGCTAATATAGTTGCTGGTATCAGCCCTTTGAAAACTACTCTGGTGAGATCAACATATACTAGTTCAAACTGGATTCTTCAGGGATGAGTAGACAAAGAAAGGATTTTTTAATAAATAAACTGGTTTTAACCTCACTCAGGGTCTTCTTCCTGATTCAGCAAATGGACATGACCCCAGTCCACAGAGAGCCCCAATCCCAATCCAAATTGGAAAGCCACGTAAGACTAGGTGCTTGTTCTGAGCTGAAGTTGTAATGAAATTGTAACCACAAGTACTCTCCTTGGGTGGAGATTTCAAGAATTACTTGTGTCAGAATCCATGTTAGAATTGGCGGGGGGCGGATCTCTGATAAGCTTAATAGCATATATGTAGGTTCTTGTATATGTTTTCTCTAAAGCTTTTTATCTTGAGCCTAGAATAGGCTTGCATAGAAAGAGCCGTATGGTACTTATAACTGTAGCAATTACACCTGTTAACTGTCTCTGAGGAGAAAGCAAGCAGGTGTCCTTGAGCAACCTGTCTATGGTGGGAATAATATGGTGAAGGCAGGAACTATGGAACCTGGAGATACCCTGGTCAGAAGGGAAAGAGATGTGTGTCTCCACTCAAGAGAGGTGATGTCCAGGGGACCCAGAATCCTGAAATTGGGTGACCTTGCTGGACCACTGAGGAAAAACATAAGTACAATTGTCCTGAACTATGACAAATACAAGCTTTTGAAGCTTTAATAAGGACAATACCACACAGGGGAATGGATTTTGCTAGCTGAGTGATGTGTGTTGTGTCAGAAAAGAAAATCTTTAACAAAAGAAAGGCAACTCTATTGAAGTCCAAGATCATTTTGAAACTCTTCAGCCAGTTCAGAACTGCAGCCCTTGAGATTAGTGAATCCTCTGCTGGAGATCCTGTTCTTCATGAAATTAGCTATTACTTTGTCAATGATCCTGTTCTTTATTAACTAATAAAAAGGAAAATCTGAAAGGTGAAGAAAAAGAGAAAGCAAAGACAAAATAAAACTTATAAATGAAAAACAAAAGCTGAAAAAATTGAAAATTAAAAATCTGAAAATGAGGACAAAAATATAATTAAAATCTACTTCTAGGAATAACAAGCGCTTCATGAAAATGCTCCTTCACAAAAGCAAAGCTCTACAGCTAGATGGGGCCAATTCTTTGTGAAATTTCCCAGTGCTGTCTTGGAGATCTTTTTAAATCTAAAAATCTGAGAAATAAATACAAATTGTGTAATAAATAAAAAACATTGTGTTGTGTTTCAGGTAAGGTTAGGTACATATAACTCACCCAACACAGAACCACACAAGCAAGGAGATGAAAAGTTATAGTAGCTAACAGTACATACCTTCTATTCCTTTACCAGAGACACAGATCTCACCACTCAAACAACCACTATGCATCAACACTACTGCAATAGAGGTGCCAACTTTCAACAATGAATTTGATTTTCCAGATCTGTGCAGGTAGGATAGTAGGAGAGAAGTCTGGTCTATTAGTGATGGTAATGGGGAGATGGTAGGCTTGGGGAGTTACTACAGATGAGCAAATCACCTTGAAAAACATAAGGCACTACTTCCAAATATGCACCCATTTGTAGAACTGAATTTGAGCCATACAATTTTTAAGGCTCTAAAATACATTTTTTCTACTGCCTGTTTGTATCTGGGCTGGGACTAAAAGAAGTGAAATTCAACAAGTAATAAATAAATTTAACAATTCAACAAGTAATACTCTTCTTGAAAGTTTTCCAGTCCTATTTTGAAAACCCAAAATATTTGGATAGTTCAAGGGAAGCTGAAGGTAAATATCAAAACTTTGGAGCTGTTATTTCATCTAACAGCTAACTCCCAATGATTTGAAGTTCAATTATCACCTGTAATATCTTAGACAAACCCAAATTTAGACTTTGCGAAGGCAAGAGCAGTAAGGAACAAGTACAAACATAAAATGATACATTTCTATCAGACAATCTGTGCTTTCATAAGCCTATTTGAAAATTTGAAAAAAGAAGTCTGAATGTTGGGATTTAGTTTTGTAAGAGTTGCCTTACATAATTACTGTGGGTTTATATAAGACAGAAAATGTTTTAAGCTTACTCAAGGTCTGATATCAAAAGCTACAGATTAAATGTGATAGTAAATATGGAAAACATGTCCAGGCTCGGGAAAGCCCCTTTATGAAATGACTCTTCACACGTTTGAAGATGGAATGTGCATGAGATATTTTTAACAGACATAAAAGTTAATAACTAGCAGTGTGGTAAAACATGTTTATATTAATGTTATGTGAACATCTTAGCATACTTTAAAATGGAATAATTCTGGAACCAATTTGTACAAGTACAATTTTGTACAAAAATTTCTTGTAATTGAAAAGACAGTCAAACATTTTTATAAACTCATTAAATTTGGTATAAAAACTCTTTTACCACTGGTTTTCTGTGTTCCTGTTTGCTTAATGAACACAGTCATATATTGTACTTAAGGCTTCATATTTTGTTCATTGCCACTTCCCTGTCTTGCTCCTGCTATGTGCTCTTCACATTTAATTCATATTTTAATATTTAACACTTAAACTCATGGCCTTGCACTTGCCCAAAGTGAAGTGTCCAGTCATGCTTCTAATCTACCTATGTCTAGGTCTGACCTGAGGGGACACCAATTGCCCATGATACCCAAAAGAAGGGGCTGCCATTTTAATTATATTGAATTTATCAGAGCACTGAATTCTGGCTTGACTGGGGAGCTGTTTCACTAAATGGTCATCTTTGTCTCTAGTCTACTTGGATGTGATCATTTTCTTTTATATTATTACTAGATGACCAAATTTAACTTCATCACCAAATCTGGATTCTAACTTTACTCATCATATGAATGTATAAAGCAGCTATCAGGCTAGATCCTTGGCAGTTATAAATTAGTGTCACTCCATTGATATGCACCACCTAAACATCTGTTCCATTATTTTCAATATCCATACTTATGGTTCCATAAGAACGGCTATATTGGGTCAGACCAAAGGTCCGTCTAGTCCAGGGGCTTGTCTTCCAACAGTGGCCAATGCCGGGTACCCCAGAGGGAATGAACAGAACTGGCAATCACCAAGTGATCCATCCCCTGTCGCCCACTCGCAGCTTCTGACAAACAGAGGCCAGAAACATCATCCCTACCCATCCTGGCTAATAGCCATTGATGGATGTATCCTCCATGAATTTATCTGGTTCTTTTTTGAACCCTGTTATAGTTGTGGCTTTCACAACATAGAATCATAGAAGAATCATAGAAGATTAGGGTTGGAAGAGACCTCAGGAGATCATCTAGTCCAACCCCCTACTTAAAGCAGGACCAATCCCCAACTAAAACATCCTCTGGCAAAGAGTTCCACAGGTTGACTGTGGTTGTGTGAAGAAGTGATTCCTTTTGTTTGTTTTTAAACTTGTTGACTATTAATTTCATTGAGTGACCCCTAGTTCTTGTTTATGAGAAAGTGAATGAAACTTCCTTATTTACTGTCTCCACACCAGTCATGATTTTATAGAACTCTATCATATCTCCCCTTAGTCATCTCTTTTCCAAACTGAAAAGTCCCCATCTTATTAATCTCTCCTCATATGGAAGCTGTTCCATAACCCTAATAATTTGTGTTGCCCTTTCCTGAACCTTTTCTAATTCCAATATATCTTTTTTGAGATGGGATAACCACATCTGCACACAGTATTCAAGTTGTGGGCATACCATGGATTTATATAGAGGCAATACAATATTTTTTGTTTTATTATCTATCTCTTTCTTAATGATTCCCAACATTCTGTTTGCTTTTTTGACTGCTGCTGCACATTGAGTGAATGTTTTCAGAGAACTATCCACAATGACTCCAAGATCTCTTTCTTGAGTGGAACAGCTAAATTAGATCCCATCATTTTATATGTATAGTTGGGATTATATTTTCCAATGTGCATGGCTTTGCATTTATCAACATTAAATTTCATCTGCCATTTTGTTGCCCAGTCACCCAGTTTTGTGAGATCTCTTTGTAGCTCTTTACAGTCTGCTTTAGACTTAACTATCTTGAGTAGTTTTGTATCCTCTGCAAATTTGGACACTTCACTGTTTACCCCTTTTTCCAAATCATTTATGAATATGTTGAATAGTACTAGTCCTAGTACAGACCTCTGGGGGGCACCATTATTTACTCCTCTCCATTCTGAGAATGAACTGTTTATTCCTACCCTTTGTTTCCTATCTTTTAACCAGTTACCAGTCTATGAGAGGACCTTCCCTCTTATCCCATGACAGCTTACAGGTCTGTCTCATCTTGGGCGCATTTAACATGTGCGATTTCAGCTTTACGCGGTCGGCAAAAACAAAACAAAAACAAAAAAAAAGAGAAAAATAACAATTTAAATACTGTTTCTGTAGTGCGGGTGATTCCGTCCGCCGTTACTCTCAACGTAATTTTAACTATACGCGATTTTTGCTTTAGGCGCTGACTGCGGACGTAACCCCAGCATAAGATGAGCCAGACCTGTACTTTGCTTAAGAGCCTTTGATGAGGGACCTTGTCAAAGACTTTCTGAAAATCTAAGTACACTATATCCACTAGATTCCCCTTGTCCACATGCTTGTTGACACCCGTAAGGAATTCTAGTAGATTGGTGAGGCATGATTTCCCTTTACAAAAACTATGTTGACTCTTCCCCAACAATTTATGTTCATCTATGTGTTTGACAATTTTGTTCTTTGCTATGGTTTCAGCCAGTTTGTGCAGTACTGAAGTAAGGCTCATTGGCCTGTAATCTTTAGGATCACCTCTGGAGCCATTTTTAAAAATTGGCATCACATTAGCTATCCTCCTGTCATTCGGTACAGAAGCTGATTTAAATGATAGCTTACAAACCAGTTAGTAGTTCTGCAATTTCACATTTGAGTTCCTTCAGAACTCTTGGGTGAATACCTTCTGGTCCTGGTGACTTGCTACTGTTTAATTTATCAATTTCCTCTAAAACCTCATCTAATGACGCCTCAGTCTGGGACAGTGTCTCAGATTTGTCACCTGAAAAGAATGGCTCAGGTTTGGGAATCTCCCTCACATGCTTAGCCACGAAGACCAGTGCAAATAATTAATTTAGTTTCTCCGCAATGGCCTTATTGTCCTTGAGTGCCTCTTTAGCATCTCGATTATCCAGCAGCCCCTCAGGTTGTTTAGCAATCTTCCTGCTTGTGATGTACTTAAACATTTTTTTGCTATTTCTTTTTGAGTCTTTGGCTAGCTGGTCTTCAAATTCTTTTTTGGCCTTTCTAATTATATTTTTATACTTCACTTGCCAGAGTTTATGCTTCTTTCTATTTTCCTCACTAGGATTTAACTTCCACTTTTTAAAGGATGTCTTTTTGCCTCTCACTGCTTCTTTTGCTTTGTTGTTTAGCCATGGTGACACTTTTCTGGTTCTCTTACTATGGTTTTTTTTTTTTTAATTTGGGGTATACATTTACTTTAAGTCTCTATTATGGTGTCTTTAAAAAGTTTCCATGCAGGTTGCAGGGATTTCACTTTTGGCACTGTACCTTTTAATTTCTGTTTAATTAACCTCCTCATTTTTGTGGAATGCAAAACAAAACTATTTAAGAGTTTAATTACCCTTATAGTTAGAAAGTTTTTCCTACTATCTAGACTAGCTCTCCCTTGCTGCAGATTAAGGCCATTACTTCTTCTCCTACCTTCAGTGTACCTGGAGAACAATCAATCTCTGTCCTCTGCATAACAAACTTTATTGTATTTGAAGACTGTCATCAGGTCCCTTCTGAGTCTTCTTTTCTCAAGATAAAACGTGCCCATTTTTTTTTACTTTTCCTCATAAGTCAGTTTTTTTAAACCTGTCATCATTTTGTTGCTCTTCTCTGTACTCTTTCCAGTTAAGTCACATCTCTCCCAAAGCAAGAATCCAGCTGAGGGCCTCATCAGTGTCAAGCAGAATTGTGTTCCAAGGCTTACATGCAAGACTCTAATTAATGCATTCCAGCATATTAGCCTTTCAAAATTGCATCACATTGTTGACTAATATTCAATTTGAGATCCACTATAACCTCCAGATCCTTGTCAGGAGTTCTACAACCTAGCCAGTTATTCCCCATTTTGTAGTTGTGAATTTGAATTTTCCTTCCTAAGTAAAGTACATTGCATTTATCTTTACTGAAGTTCATCTTATTTAATTTAGTACAATCTCCAATTTGACAAGATCATTTTGAATTCTAATCCTATCCTTCAAAGTGCTTGCAACCCTTCCTAGCTTGGTGTCATCTGCAAATTTATTAAGCATACTCTCCACTCCATTATCCAAGTCATTAACGAATAGTGAATAGTAACTGGACCCAGGACTGACCCCTATGGGACCCCACTTGGTATGACCTCCCAGTTTGACAGTGAACCATTGATAACTATACTTTGCGTATGGTCTTTCATCAATTGTTCACCCACCTTATAATACTTTAATCTAGACTTCATTTCTCTAGTTTGCTTATGAGAATGTCATGTGGGACTGTTTCAGAAGCCTTACTAAAATCAAGATATATCACATCTACTGCTACATCCTATCCACTAGGCCAATAATCCTATCAAAGAAGGAAATTAGGTTGGTTTGGTATCCTTTGTTCTTTAAAAATCCATGGTGGCTATTGTTTATAAGTCTATGATCCTATAGGTCAGCTGTTCTCAAACGTTAGCAACCTGAGGACCCCCATTTTGATTTAAAATTTTTTGCAGACCTCCAAGCCAGATTCTAATTTTCCTTGGGAGTGCTCAACCCCTACTCAGCCCCAGACCCCACCTCCACTCCACCCCTTCCCCCAAAGCCCCTCCCCATCTCTTCCCACCCCTGCTCCACCTCTGCCCCTCCTCTTCTCCACCTCTTTCTGCCCCCTCCCCAAAACGCATGCCGTCCCTGCCACTCCCCCTCCCTCACAGTGCCTCCTGCATGCCATGGAACAGCTGTTCAACAGTGCGCAGGAGGCATTGGGAGGGAGGGGGTGGAGTTGATCTGCAGGGCCAGAGGCCCCAGACCTGACTCATGGAAACCCGGGAGTATCCTTGCAGACACCCAGGGGTCCACAGAGACCAGTTTGAAAACTGCTGCTCTAGATGCTTACAAATTGTTTAATATTTTGTTCCAGTATCTTTCCAGATATCAAAGTTAGGCTGATTGGCCTATAATTCCGTGGGTCCTATTTGTTCCTCTTTTTAAAGATAGGTATTCTGTTTTCTCTTTTATAGTTCTCTGGGGCCTCAGCTGTCCTGCATGAGTTCTCTAAGAAAGTTGCTAATGGTTCCAGGATTTCTCCAGCTAGTTCCCTATGTACCCTAGGATGAACTTTATCAGACCCCAACAATTTAAATACATCTAACTCATCTGAATGTTCTTTCCTATTTTGGCTTGTGTTCCTTCCCCCTTGTTGTTAATATTAATTGTGATGAGTATTGGATCACCATTATGGAAGCAGGGAAAGAAAGAGAGGGTTTAAGTGCAGCCATTTAAGTGTCAGAGACAGAGCAACTGTTGAGCTAAGTCTTAGCATAATATTGCGAGACCTGTAGAAGCAGGGCTCACGTCAGAAGCGAGTGGAAAACAGCAGAATAGTCAGTGTGACCTAGCCTTGAGATAATGATGTTTTGAGAAGAAAAAGTGAGAAAATACTGGAATAGATAGCAAATAGCCTAAATAAAATGCAGAAGTTTTTAATTAATGCACGTCACAAAGAGGTATAAATGCTTGTGTGATTTTGCTTGTACTTTGGAGAAACTGAGGCAGAGATGCTCTCTGCCAGCTGTATTCTTCCCTTGCAATTGCTTAAATAAAGCTGTCTCTGATTTTGTTGCTTTCAACCTGAGAGTGGAGTTCATTTCTTCCACACCATTAACTTTCTTTAGTGAAAACTGAAGCAAAATAGGCATTAAACACCTCAGCCTTTTTGATGTCATCAGTTATTAGCTCTCCTCTCCCACTAAGTAGAGGACCTACATTTTCGTTTGTCTTTCTCTTGATCTTAATATATTTAAAGAATGTCTTCTTATTGCCTTTTATTTCCCTTGCTAGGTATAACTCATTTTGTACTTTTCCTTTATGATTTTGGCCCTGCATGCTTGTGATATTCTTTGCACTCCTCCTTAGCAGTTTGTCTAACTTTCCATTATTTGTATAATTCCTTTTTGATTTTCTGGTCATTAAAGTGCTACTGATGGAGCCATATTAGCGTCCTACTATTCTTCCTGTATTCTCCTTTGCATAGGGGCAGGTTGCAGTTGTGCCTTTAAAATTGTCTCCTAGAGAAACTGACAGCTCTCCTGAACTCCTTTTTCCCTTAGATATTTTTTCCCATGGGAACTTACCTACCAGCTTTCCGAGTTTGTTAAAGTCTGCCTTTTTTTAAAAAAAAGTCTGTTGTCCTTATTCTGCTACTCTTCCTTTAGAATCATGAAATTTATAATTTCATGATCATTCTCACTCAGATTACCTTCTACCTTCAGATTTGCTACCTGTTCCTCCCAGTTGGTCAGAATGAAGTCTAAAATGACTGTGCCCCTGGTTACTTCTTCCACTTTCTGAAACAAAAATTTGTCCCCAATAAGAACTTATGGGAAATTTTGTGGTTTGGCATACTTTTCCAACAGCTGGGTAGTTAAAGTCCCCCATTACTACCAGATTTTGTGATTAGGATATTTCTGTTTGTAGTAGGAAGAGAGAGCCCGAGACATAAACCCTTGTATCAGAGGCCTGGTATGAGGCCTGAGGCCTGGGTTAAAGTAGTAGTCAAAGCTTTACTGATATAAAGCAAATATAAGCTGTGAGCAAAAGGAGATACCTGTTCACAGAATCTGGCAAAAACAGGGCTGATATTGCAGAAATACACATTCCTGAGAAGTGCTACTCATGCAAACACATCCCGATATCAAGTAGTACCAATACATCCCGATATCAAGAATGGTACAAAAACATTCCCCAGGATAACAGGAACACATTGACTCCTCCTAAAAGATAAGATCAGGATGACAGTACGTAATAGAGATGTTTTGATCGAACCAACATATACAAGGTGATGAGTGATAACTAACCCATGTCAAGGGGCAGTAACTACGTCAGAGGGGCAGTATGTAACTTGTTTGTATCGGGGTATAAAGATGTATCTCAGAGGGAGTGTCTAGCCCAGGGAGAACTAAAAGTCCTGCTGTTCACTGAGCTGGTCCATTGTTACAGGCACACATGTATTAGTGGTCCTATAGAATATGTGGGATACTAGTATCATGCTTCATCGATAATAAACCTGGCCTGGTGCCTTCGTACCTTGACAGATCTTGTGGTCATTGGCCGGTTCACTCGAAGTCTGTCTGCGCAGAGGTGGGGCAGCACACAGGGAGAACACAGAGAGAACACACACATGCAGCCAAACACCTAACCATACTGTTATTTGTTCTAGAAATGCCTCCTTCACCTTTTCTTCCTGATTTGGTGTTCTATAGTAAATCCCTTCAGTACCATGATGTCATCCCTATTTTTATACCTTTTATATTTACCCAGAGACTTTTAGCTGGCATGCCTCTCATCTTCTTCTATATATTCATGATGTATATATCTCTTCCCCTTTTTTCTGCCTGTCTATCCTGAACAAGCTATACCCCTTGCCAATATTCCAGTCATGAGATTTATCCCACTGCATCTCTGTCACCTTTTGAAATCATAGACTGAACTCATGTGTGTATATATGTTGCCTGCTTTAACCTGTAACTAACTCTTTCATTTCTTTTTCATAGTTAATTAATCCTGGATGGCAAGATAGACTGGAGTGCCCACATGGACTGTCTGTGAGTCCATGGTAAGATTGTTACAGTCATCCAGGAGTTCACATTTGTTACTTGGTTGGTGAAATCTAATTGTGGAACATACCACCAGGTTGGAGCGTCTGCCCTGCTTTTAAAAGTCGGCCTAAAGGCTGGCATTCGT
Source organism: Chrysemys picta bellii (assembly GCF_011386835.1). Classification (NCBI taxonomy): domain Eukaryota; kingdom Metazoa; phylum Chordata; order Testudines; family Emydidae; genus Chrysemys; species Chrysemys picta. Next base: position 124,983,902 of record NC_088792.1, read on the forward strand.
GGCCGTGAGCTACTTCATACAGCGTGACAATTGACATAGTCTTGGCAGGATTCTCATGTCACAAGTCAATTGTGCTTATAGATCATAACTCCAGCACTGTTAAAAGTTTAAATTTGATACCGAGAGTTTATAAGGGTTAAAGATTTGTCACAATGAGTGAATCGCACTCTTGCGACAAAAGGCCTGGAACATTTATGCTTGGAAAGGGGATTATTTTTGAGAGGAAAATCTTTGATCAAGAGCTGAAAGTTTTGCTCATAGACTTTGACCCGGCAGCAGGGATTGGAGCAGGGTCTGAAGCCCATCCTGCCCCAGAGATAGCTACAGGGGAACTGGTTTGGCTGAAGCTCTAGGCAGCCCATGTAGAATGTGAACACCAGATACTGATGTTGGAACTGTTGATCAAGAAGAAAGAAATGAAGGAGGCAGAGCAGAGAGCCTACCGAAGCCAATGCATGTTTTTAATGATATGGAGGATTGTGATGCTAAGGTGCATAAGAAATTTAAAGAAAATATAGTGAAAACTTTTAAGATTACCTGAGTCCTATCAATTGAATTATAGAAATCTTAAAACGTTTGACAGTATCACTCATGTTGAACATATGCACAAAATGTATACATTTATGAAAAAATGGATAATACGCGCAGGGGCTGAAGGTAACTATGAAAAACAGTTTGATCTGATGGTGCAAGCACAATTGTTGTGGACAATCACTAATGAGGTGAAGGGAACCATCTGTGACAAAAAACCTTCCATAGTTTTAGAGTCAGCAAAAATTGCTGATGAATAGTTTGAGTCAATTGTTCATGGGGGGTGCAAACCCAAGGGAAAGGGAAATCTCCTTGTTCACCAGATTAAGAGATAGGAGGTGGTCTAGGAATAAACCTCACCCCAATTTTGATTAAAAAAAAACCCTTCAAGGGAGCCCAGATTTTAAAACCCCTTACTCTAACGGAAGTCTGGTAGTCTGCCATCATTGTTGGGCTCCTAGCCATATAAAAGCATTTCCCCCCAAACTTAATGTCACTCCATGATCCATACCCACAACCCACAATGAGAATGCCAATGCTACTACCATAGTCCCAGAGAGAGTAGTAGAGGAGGTGAATGGCCCAGTATGTTAGGACTGTGTCTTGTGAAGGTAGTGAAGAATTTATTAAGGATGCTAAGGTAAGGGCTGGAGGGACGCATTATCTCAAGTCATTTGGTTAAAGGGAGTTTGGTGAGAGAGAAGGACAAACTCCCTGGTAATAGTTTAAACATATTAGCTTTGGAAGAATTCTCTGTGACCATGCTGGTAGCTAAAGTCCACCTTGAGTGGAAGGGCTTTAAGGATGATGATATTTTTTTTTTAATTAAAATGGTTTATTTATACATATATCTAATAAAAGCCAAGCCACAGCCTGTTAGTGTGACTGACTGAATCCATCTTCTTGCCCAGGTGGGGCGTGAAGCTGCCTCCTTCCGGCTGGGCGCTCCACTGGGGGCTGGGCATCAGAAATTTTCTCCCTACTGATATTTTAATAGGTAACCACATTTTAGCCATGTCTAAGCAGTTTCATGTTAAAACCCGGAGCCAGAGAGAGTGTGGCTCTGACTCACCTGCTGTTTCTGTGGATAGCAGGGAGGGCTGCGTGTGTGTATGTGTGTGTAGAGGGAATGCCCTCTGTCCTTTGTCTGTTGACAGTAGCCTCTTGTCTTCAAAAGAGGAATTTGAAAATTCCACCACCTTGTAATAATCTTTTATGTACTTGAAAACTGTTATCATGTCCCCTCTCAGTCTTCTCTTCTCCAGACTAAACAAACCCAATTTTTTCAATCTTTACTCATAGGTCATGATTTCTAGACCTTAATCATTTTTGTTGCTCTTCTCTGGACTTTCTCCAATTTGTCCACGTCTTTCCTGAAATTTGGCACCCAGAACCGAACACAATACTCCAGTTGAAGCCTAATCAGTGCAGAGTAGAGCAGCAGAATTACTTCTCGTGTCTTGCTTACAACACTCCTGCTAATACATCCCAGAATGTTGGCTTTTTTTTTGCAACAGTGTTACACTGTTGACTCATATTTAGCTTGTGATCCACTTTCTGCAGTACTCCTTCCTAGACACTCATTTCCCATTTTGTATGTGTGCAACTGATTGTTCCTTCCTAAGTGCAGTACTTTGCATTTCTCCTTATTGAATTTCATGCTATTTACCTCAGACCATTTCTCTAGTTTGTCCAGATTATTTTTAATAGTGTGGAGCCCATCACCAAACCTTCCAGGAATGGAAAGAAATATATACTTGTGGTGGTGGATTCTGCCACTGGGCACTATGAGGCTATCTAATGTGGATGTTGAGATTGTAGCTACTGTCCTAGTCACTGTTTTTAGCAGAGTAATTTTGTCAAACCATGGTATAATTTTCAAGTTAGCAGTCTTTAAAAACTAATAGGAATTATGTCAAGTGAGGCACATAACAGCCACCCCCTATCATCCAGAAACTAATGGTCTGGTAGAAAGATATTACGGAACTTTGAAAGCATTGTTGAAAATGTATGTCACCAAGCAAGAGAATGACTGGGACACATTACTTCCTCATTTGCTATTTGCACACACAAGTATATCCCAAGAATTTAGTGGCTTTACCCCCTTTAATCTCCTGTATGGAAGACAGGTGAGGGGACCCCTCGATTAAATTCGAGATTCTTGAAAGGGTAGTACTGAGGAGACCTTGAAAGAGGTCTAGAATCGCAGAAGGCTTGATATGATAGGCATGCTGAAGAAAGGTCCTTTGATATTGGTGATTTGATGTTAGTGCTGATTCCAGTAAGGAAAAACAAAGCATAGGATTGTTGGGAAGGACTTTCTGAGGTGACAGAAAGACTGAATGAAGTCACCTCTAGTGTAAAGAAGCCCTATGGCAGGGAAACTATACAAACTGTACATGTGAACAGATTAAAAGCTTACCATGAAAGGGAGATGAGAGTGAATATGATATGTTTTGCTAATTGATTAGGTCAGGGAGAATAAGGAAGAGATTACTCTGGAAAGCATTAAGATATGTGAGGGTCTGAACTGCACCCAAAACCAGGAAATGTGAGCCCTTTCAAAGCATAACAATCAGGTATTTTCTAACAAGCCAGGTTTACCTGACAGAATTGTACATTCCATTGAAACTATAGGGCCACATACTGCTCCTAGCAAAGCATATTGTCCTAAAGGAGAGATACAGAAGCAAATTCAGGAGCAGGTGGAAAGCATGCTGGAAATGGAGGTAATTACTAAGACAAAAAGTCTCTGAGAGCATCTCCTATTGTGATGGTACCTAAAAAGGTACCATGAGGCTTTGCATAGATCTTAGGAGGTTAAATGCTACCATCCTGACCCATACCTCACACTCCAAAAAGAGGACCTATTAGATCTTTTGGGGGGGTGCAAAATTCATATGCACATTGGATTTAACTCGTGGCTACTGACACATTTCTTAGATGCTGATTTCCAAGAGACATCTAATTTTCTAGTGGAATCTGGCTTATATTAATTTGAGGTTATGCCTTTTGGATTAATCAGTGCAGGGGCTACCTCTCAGAGGCTTGTCAATGAAGTATTTCAGTGGTAACAAACCTTTGCAGGGCCCTATATAGATAAATTGGCTATTTTCAGTAGCTCCTGGCAAGACCACTTGAACCATGTGGGAATTTTGTTACAAAGGCTTAAAGAAGCCAACCTCACTGTCAAGGTCTCCAAATGGAAAATGGGGGCTTGCAGAGGTATCTTACGTAGGACACAGGATGGGCAATGTGTTTGTTCACCCTGACCCTTTAAAAGTAGAAGTTATTAGGAGTTGACCTGCTCCGCAAATGAAGAAACAGGTTTATTGTTTATTATTATTATCCTTTATTGGTCTGAACATCTATTACTGAAGGGATTTAGTGGCATGTAGCCCCCATAACAGACCTTACAAAAAAAGAGGAAACAAGACCAGATGGTATGGATGAAAGCCTGTGAAAGAAGCTTTCAGAACATAAAAAGGTCTTGTCTAAAGAACCAGTTTTAGACAGCCCTGATTTCAGCAGATCCTTTGTGCTGTTCACTGATGCTTCTAACATTGGGCTAGGTGAAATGCTAATGCAGGACCGGGTGGGAAACAAAAGGCATCCCATTTCTTTCTTGAGTAAAAAACTGACTTCCAGTTAATAGGACTATGCTGGCATCGAGTGGGAATGCTATGCCATCATTTGGGCTGTTAAACATCTTAAACCTTATTTATTAAATTTTAAAAAACCAGGTTTTGACAGATCATTCCCCTCTAGTATAGTTATATAAAGCTAAGGAGTGGATCAATTCTAGATTATTGCATTGGAGTCTAGCTCTACAGTAATTTGACATGGAAATAATTCACATCAAGGGGAAGGAAAACATAGTGGCAGAAGCCTTATCAAGAATAGAGGGACTCTACGCCGTATTCATGAATGTCAATGACACTCCTTCCTACACCAATTTTGTGTTGGGGATGTGATGATGTTAAACCAGGTGCCAGCTCTTGCCAAGACTGTAAGTATCTGCTGAGCACTGACAAATTCTGGAAACCAGACCACCTCTCTTGTATGTCAATATTGTTCAAGATGGATGTTGAACTTTGAATCATAGAAGATTAGGGTTGGAAGAGACCTCAGGAGGTCATCTAGTCCAACCCCCTGCTTAAAGCAGGACCAACACCAACTAAATCATCCCAGCCAGGGATGTGTTGCAAGAATGTGTTTAGAATCTATAAAATGTTTGTAATTTCCTGCGTGCATTAATCTTACTTGTAATACCTATATCCTGTGCTATAAGGTAATATGTAAGATTTCCTTTATAATTGCAAAAATGCCTGCTCTGAACTTGCGAACCTAGGTGCGCAAAGTGGTTTCCCTGCCCATCCAGAAGAACTATCAAGACTAAATGGAGCATTGTGGAATATCACAACACAAAGGCAGGTTTAATAGCCCTCTTACACCCTTGAAGGTGCTAGGTGTGAGAAAGAACTTCTCATCAGTTTGAATTCTGGAAGACAGAAATAAAGATAGTTGACATGAAGATTTTTCATGTCTTTGCTCTTTGGACTCTTACAAGGGTGGAAGCTAAGAATCAAAAAGCTGAGATCCCAAGGTCAACTCGGGTTAGCCCTAAAAAGACATTCAGTGCTGACAGATTATTGCATCTCTGCCACCTTTTGGAACCATAGACTGAACTAATTTGTGTATATATGTTGCCTGCTTTAACATGTAAATAATTGTCATTTCTTTTTCCTGGTTAATAAATCCTTAATTAATTTACTATAGGATTGGCTACTAGAATTGTCTTTGGTGTGAGATATAAGGTACACATTGAGCTGGGGGCAGTGACTGATCTCTTGGGACTGGGAGCAATATTTTGTGTTTTTGGTGTAACTGACCACTTATCACTAAGTCCAGCTTCCTGGGTGCCCAAGGGGACTGTCTGTGACTCCATGGTAAAACTGTTACAGTAGTTCAGGATTTCACATTTGTTACTGGGTTGGTGATAGTTCATTGTAGAACACACCACCAGTTTGGGGTTTCTGCCCTGCTTTTTAAGAGTCTTCCCTGAGGTTGGGTTTCTCAGTCATGACAAGGTCAGAATTTGTCTCTTTCTTTTATTTCCCTCTCCCCAAAGATTTTGTTTGATGCTGCAGACTGCTAAACTGGGACCATTTTTTCTATATTTTATAAGGTAGCAATTGAAAAGAAAATAGACATCAGCAGTCCTTTACAACTAAATTCTATTCTTGGTAGTGGCAGATTATCCAATGGGCATATGGGGCCCATGCCCGGGGCCCCCAGCCAATTGGGGGGGGCCCGGAAAAATGGGCACCCCAGCACAAATCCACTGCAGGGCGGTGGAAGTCTGGAGCCCTCGCAGAAGCCTCGGGGGGAGGGAGGGGAAGCCCCAGCACCCCAACCCCAATCCCTGGCAGAAGCACAGGGCAGGTGGGTGGGGCAGGGGAAAGCCCCAGCGCCCCGACTCCAGTCCCCAGCAGAAGCACCGAGCGGCAAGGAAAGCCCCAGTGTCTGGACCTCACTGTGCCTTTTTACCTGAGTTACCTGTGCAGACGACATACCACAGCAAGCATGGAGCCCGCTCAGCTCAGCTCAGCTCAGCTCACTGTCACCATATGTCATCTGGGTGCTGGCAGACGTGGTACTGCATTGCTACACAGCAGCAGCTAATTGCCTTTTGGCAGTGAATTGTGTATTACGATTGGTATCCGTCGTCGTCGTACTCCTCAGTGAGTTCAGTCAGAGGCACCCGGGAAAGTTCTTCAGCAGATTCCTCTAAGGAATACTGCACCAAACTTTCCACTGTGGGCATCTGATTCTTGACGACGATGGCTATCAATCGTAGTACATCATTTTCTGCCAAGCACCCAGAAGATGCCGATGGCTATCAGTCATACTGCACCGTCTGCTGCCAGCTTAAGATGTAAAAAATAGATGGACCAGATTTGTTCTGTATTCATTTGCTTCCCCCTCCCTCCGTGAAATCAACGGCCTGCTAAACCCAGGGTTTTGAGTTCAATCTTGGGGGGGGCATTCTGTGTGACAGTTATTTGTGTTTCTCCCTGATGCACAGCCACCTTTGTTTATTTTAATTCCCTGTACCTGTAAGCCATGTCGTCAGTCACCCCTCCCTCCGTCAGTTTTGTGCCTTTTTTCAGACCAGACGCTATAGCACTGGGATCATGGAGCCCGCTCAGATCACCGCGGCAATTATGAGCACCATGAACACCACATTCATTGTCTTGGAGTATATGCAGAGCCAGGACATGCCAAAGCAAAACCAGGACCAGCCGAGGAGGCGATTGCAGCACGGCGACGAGAGTGATGAGGAAATTGACATGGACATAGACCTCTCACAAAGTACGGGCCTCAGCAATGTGCAAATCATGGTGTTACTGGGGCAGGTTCATGGTGTGGAATGCCGATTCTGGGCCCGGAAAACAAGCACAGACTGGTGGGACCGCATCGTGTTGCAGGTGTGGGACGATTCCCAGTGGCTGAGAAACTTTCGCATGTGTAAGGGCACTTTCATGGAACTCTGTGACTTGCTTTCCACTGTCCGGAAGCACCAGAATACCAGGATGAGAGCAGCCCTCACAGTTGAGAAGTGAGTGGCGATAGGCCTGTGGAAGCTTGCAACGCCAGATAGCTACCGGTCAGTCGGGAATCAATTTGGAGTGGGCAAATCTACTGTGGGGGCTGCTGTGATCCAAGTTGCCAGGGCAATCAAAGACCTGGTGATATCAAGGGCAGTGACTCTGGGAAACGTGCAGGTCATAGTGGATGGCTTTGCTGCAATGGGATTCCCAAACTGTGGTGGGGCGATAGACGGAACTCATATCCCTATCTTGTCACTGGAGCACAAAGCCACTGAGTACATAAACCCCAAGGGATACTTTTCAATGCTGCTGCAAGCCCTGGTGGATCACAAGGGACGTTTCAACAACATCAACGTGGGATGGCCGGGAAAGGTACATGATGCTCGCGTCTTCAGGCACTCTGGTCTGTTTCGAAAGTTGGAGGAAGGGACTTTCTTCCCAGACCAGAAAATAATCATTGGGGATGTTGAAATGCCTATTGTTATCCTTGGGGACCCAGCCTACCAGGTGACGGTGAATGATATCACTCTCCTGAGGATAACAAAGAGACAGAAGGAATGGATGTTGTCTGCATGCCAGCAAACACCGGGACCATACACTGCCATGCTTTGTTATGCAATGATTCCAGACTACATGTTACTGGCCTGGCATGGTAAAGTGTCCTACCATGGAGGACGGGATAAGGCAGCCCTCCCCAGAAACCTTTTGCAAAGGCTTTGGGAGTACATGAAGGAGAGTTTTCTGGAGATGTCCCTGGAGGATTTCCGCTCCATCCCCATGCACGTTAACAGACTTTTCCAGTAGCTGTACTGGCTGCGATTGCCAGGGGAAAGTAATCATTAATCATTAAACATGCTTGCTTTTAAACCATGTGTAATATTTACAAAGGTACACTCACCAGAGGTCCCTTGTGTGCCCTCAGGGTCTGGGAGCACGCCTTGGGTGAGTTCGAGGGTTACTGGTTCCAGGTCCAGGGTGATAAACATATCCTGGCTTTTGGGGAAACCGGTTTCTCCGCTTCCTTGCTGTGAGCTATCTTCATTGTTTTCATCATCATCATCATCATCATCTTCCGCGTATCCCGAACCCGCTTCCCTGTTGCGTGTTTCTCCATTGACGGAGTCAAAGCACACGGTTGGGGTAGTGGTGGCTGCACCCCCTAGAATGGCATGCAGCTCCGCGTAGAAGCGGCATGTTTGCGGCTCTGCCCCGGACCTTCCGTTTGCCTCTTTGGCTTTGTGGTAGGCTTGCCTTAGCTCCTTAATTTTCACGCGGCACAGCTGTGTGTCCCTGTTATGGCCTCTGTCCTTCATGGCCTTGGAGACCTTTTCTAATATTTTGCCATTTTGTTTACTGCTACGGAGTTCAGCTAGCACTGATTCATCTCCCCATATGGCAAGCAGATCCCGTACCTCCCGTTCGGTCCATGCTGGAGCTCTTTTGAAATCCTGGGACTCCATCATGGTTACCTGTGCTGATGAGCTCTGCGTGGTCACCTGTGCTCTCCACGCTGGGCAAACAGGAAATGAAATTCAAAAGTTCGCGGGGCTTTTCCTGTCTACCTGGTCAGTACATCTGAGTTGAGAGTGCTGTCCAGAGCGGTCACAATGAAGCACTGTGGGATAGCTCCCGGAGTTCAATAACATCAAATTCTGTCCACACTACCCCAAATCCGACCCGCAAAGGTCGATTTTAGTGCTAATCCCCTCGTCGGAGGTGGAGTAAAGAAACCGGTTTAAAGGGCCCTTTAAGTCGAAAGAAAGGGCTTCGTCGTGTGGATGTGTCCAGGCTTAATTCGATTTAACGCTGCTAAAGTCGACCTAAACTCGTAGTGTAGACCAGGCCTAGGTTTACAAGGGGATGTTAGCACCCCTCACAAAACTGAGAGGGAGGAAATTGTTCACTTATGCCTAACAGCACAGTGGTTAGGAAACATATCTGGGAGGAAGGAGATCCAGGTCTGAATCAGACATGCCAAAACTGAAAAAAAGAAATGCAGAAATTGGGCTTATTTTTGGCTTAATTGGCTTGTGAGATGCTTGTTGGCTAGTTTTTGGCTTGTAGCTTGTTGCTTGTTGTAGCTTGTTGCTTCTCTTTTTTGATCGTCTCCTGGCAAGCAAGGGCAAGTGGCAAGCAGGGGTAAGGGGGGAGAGTGTCAGGGGTGCACAACGGGCCCATCACAGCCCCAGATTTCATGCTGGGGGGATCTAGTCACATAGAGTGTTGGGGTTCTTAGGGATTGGCTTGTTTTGGCCTTGCTTTGAAATGGGATTAGCTTAATTTTTGTCTTATTGTAAAAATCGGGGTGCTTATTTACCACGTGAAAGTTGGCAACTGTGGTCTGAATCCCTCCTCTAGAGCAATATGTGAACTAAGTCTTGCAGAAGCTAGGGGAGTGGTCTAACCACCAGGCTATTGGCTATTTTGTAGTGGGTCCCTCTCAATCTCTCCTCTTGAAGCTGTTCTCCTTTGTATAATTAATTAAATATCATTGAGCCACAGAATCCTTTATAGCCTGGTGGTTAGGGGAGACACCTGGCTTCTAGTCCCTGCTCCAATGACTAATTATTTTTTTAAAGTGGAACAGTTTCAGCATGAGAAAGACCCAACCCACATTAGCCAATGGTCCTGTTTTGTAGGTTGTGGTTGCGCACTAGTGTTGCGCACTCACCTCTGAGGGGGAAGCTGCAAGTTCAAGTAATGCAGAGTGGGAACTTGAATTTGCAATCTCCCACATACCAGGTGAGTGCATTAGCTGCTGGGTATAGGGGGCATCAACACCAGCTCCTCTGGTGTTGTGGATGGTGTTTCCAAATGTCAAACACCTCTAACCCTGACTGCAGAGGTGTTCTTTGAGGCCCAGGAAGTGGAAGATAAGGTGCTGCACAATGGGAGTGGGAGATCCATAAGTAGAAAGCCCCCTCTCCATGTGGCTCTTGGGAGCATAGGACAAGTGTCCTGTCTAAGTAATTTCCTTCAAGAGCAAAGATTGGAATATGCAGGTTTATTGTCCAGAATGCTTTCACAGATTCCAAGGCCAGAATGTATCATAGTGATCATCTAGTCTGACCTCCTGTGTAACAGAGATCATAGAACTTTCCCCAAATAATTCCTAGAGCATATCTTTTAGAAAAACATTCCATATTAATGTAAAAATTGTCAGTGAAGGAGAATCCACCACAGTCCTTGGTAATTTGTTCCAAAGTTAGTTAATCTCACCATTACAAATTTACACCTTATTTTCAATGTGAATTTGTCTAGCTTCAACTTCCAGCCATTGGATCATGTTATACATTTGTCAGCTAGACTGAAGAGCCCATTATTAAATATTTGTTCCCCATGTAGATACTTGTAGTCTGTGATTAAGTCACCCCTTAACCTTCTCTGTATTAAGATGAATAGATACAGCTCCTTGAGTCTATCACTATAAGGCTCAGTTTCTAATCCTTTAATTATTCTCGTGGCTCTTCTCTCAACCTTCTCCAACTTATCAACATCCTTCTTGAATTGTGGACACCAGAACTGGACACAGTATTCCAGCAGCAGTACCAGTTCCAAATACAAAGGTAAAATAACCTCTTTACTCCTATTCAAGATTCCCCTATTTATGCGTCTAAAGTTAGCATTAGCCCTTTTGGCCACAGCCTTTCACTGGGAGCTCATGTACAGCTGATTATTTACCACAACCCCCAAATCTTTTTAGAGTCACTGTTTCCCAAAATAGAGTCACACGTCATATAAGTATGGCCTGCACTCTTTGTTTCTAGCAGTAAATATTTACATTTAGCTGTATGAAAATACTTATTGTTTGCTTGTGCCAGTTTATCTAGTGATCCAGATCATTCTGAATCAGTGACATGTCCTCTTCATTATTTAGCACTCTCCCAGTTTTTATGCCAACTGCAAACTTTATCAGTGATGATTTTGTTTTCTTCCAGGTCATTAATAAAAATATTAAATAGTATGGGGCCAAGAACTGATCTCATGACTCCACTGGAAACACTCCCACTCCATGATGATTCCCTGTTTGCAATAACATTTTGAGACCATTTAACGTGTGCCCTGTTAATTTTATATCTTTCTAATTTTTTAATCAAAATGTCATGCAGTACCAAGTCAAATGCATTGCAGAAGTCTGAGTATATTATATCAACACTATTGCCTTTATCAGCCAAAATTGTAATTTCATAAATACAAGATATAGAGTTAGTCTGATAGGATCTGTCTTCCATAAACCCAAGCTGATTGGCATTAATTATATTACCATCCTTTTATTAATCAAATCCCATATCAGCCACTCCATTTTCTTGCCAGGGATCAATATCAGACTCAGAGGCCTAAAATTACCCTGATCATCCCTTTTACCCTTTTAAAATATTGGCACAACTTTAGCTTTCTTCCAGTCTTCTGGAACTTCCCCAGTGTTCCAAGACTCATTGAAAATCAACATTAATGGTCAGCCAGCTCTTTTAATACTCTTGAATGCAAGTTATCTAGACTTGATTTAAAAATGTCTAACTTAAGTAGCTACTATTTAACATCCTCCTGAGGTCCCAATAGAATGGAAAGAGTGATATCAGTGACTACATCATCTGTGGGCTTTTTTTACAATATAGAACAGACATTTATTGTACACTTCTGTCTTTCCTGCATTATGTTTGTTAATTCTACCATTTCTATCTAATTATGGACCCACACCATTGTTAGAATTCTCTTTTTTCCTAGTATACTTAAAAACCCCTCATTCTTATTGTCCTTAACTCTGCTGGCCATAGATTTCTTCTTGTCTTCTTTGCTGCCATTATCATTTTTCTACAATGTCTAGCTTCTGATTAATTTCTATCAACTTCCCCTTTCTTCCATTTGTTATATATTATTATTATTTTATTTTTTATAGCTGCCTTCCCTTCCCTTCTATACCAGGTTGTTTTTCTAACCAATTTGGCTTTCTTCCTCGATTCTGGGATTGTGAATTTTGGGGCATCTAGTAAGGTGTTCTTAAACGATTCCAAATTATTATTCACATTATTCAAATTAAAGTCTTCCTCCCAGATGATTTGGCTTACAATTCTTTTCAGCTTTGTGAAACTGGTCTTTAAAATACCAAGTATATATACAACTGGTCTGGAATTCATTCTCTTTGCACATTATAAATGAAATCAAGTCATGATCACTTTGTACCTATGTTACCATTAATTTTTAGTTCTGTGATGAGTTCCTCTTAATGTCTAGTATGGAATTCTCATATGGTGGGTGTAACAGTTTTTTGAGTTAGGAAATAATTAAAAATTCCAAGGATGTTTTAATACTGGCAGCCTTCAGACATATACCTTCAGTATATGTCAGTCAAATTGAAGTCCCCCAGGTCACGCTGCTTTTTTCATATACATTATATATAGGCACATAAGGAGCCAGTCATCCTGTTCCCTAGTGTGATTCTGTAGCAGACACCAACTAATATCCATCTTGTTCTTTATCTCTTAGGATGTTGATTCATAAACATTCAAGATAATTTTCTTCTGAGCTTTCAGTGACTTGGAAACAGGTAATGCCACTTTTGACATAGAGCACCACTCCCCTTCTCTTTTTGCCCACTCAATCCTTCTTAAATAGGTTATAACCATTAATTTTAACATTCCAGTCATGGGAATCATTCCACCCATTTTCAATAATATCAGCTCAATCAAATGTACACTAATAAGCAATGCCAATGCCAATGCCAATATTTGTTGCCTAGGCTCCTAGCATGGTATATAGGCAATTCAAGAATTTATTCTCTTTGTGTCCTTTGGTTCCTTGATTAATTCCCCCCCCCCCAATCTCAATTTTGTGCTGAATGCCCATACCTTTCCTCTTTTTACCTCCCCCCTCTATTATTAGTTTAATGGCCTGCTGAGTATTCTAGGCAGCCTGACCCTGAGAAGATTGGTACCCCTTTTTACTGTGGTAGAGGGCACCCAAACTATACTGCCCTTTCTCTACACAGAAGGTGGACCAATGTTCCACAAAACCAAAATCTTCCCCTTCATATCACTTACCTAACCAGCAGTTCACTTCCAGAATTTTCTGCCTGTTACCTTCCTTTGCATGTACCACAGGGAGGATCTCAGAGAAGATCACTTGGACATTCTTCTTCTTCATAAAGCTTCCAGATTCCCTGAAGTCATCTGGCATATGTGAGATATCCCACAGTGCAGGTCAATAGTGCCAATATGAACCATCATCAATAGATCCTTTACCATCAACTTAGCCTATCCAATCTTATAGTTACATCTCATCTCTTGGCTCCGGGAAGGTAGCTTTCCCTCCTGTGGTCCACCTGTCCCTGTCAGAATGTTCTTTTAGTTCTTCTGAGTACTGAATCCCCAACAAGGATTGTCTGTCTTCCTTGGACGGTTGGACTGGGTTGTAAGAAACACCTACAGATGCATCCCCTACATCTCTACATTTCTCTTGGAGCTGCTGGATCTTGAGAGGTATCTTCCACAGTTTCCACTCTGAGAACCTGGTATCTATTGGACACTTCTATATGTGAGGAATTCCTCCTGGTCCTCTTCTCTCTGATGGCTACAGCCTGCCCATCCTCATCTATATCCAGTTGTGTGAAATACTGCTGTGACCTCTTGCCTTTGGTGGTTATGAATGACCAGTCCTTCCCTCTGACTTCCCCTTTCTAAAAAATCCATATTCTTTACATGATTAAGGTTCATTCAAATTCTTTGAATGCTACCCCCTCCTCCTCCCCCCCAAAATCTGGTACAATGTGATTTCACCACTGGCAATAGGATCAACAATAAAATAACTTTCTGACAGCTAATTTTGCTGATAAAGTGATTAAACCTTTAATTGTTTTGACATGTTTAAACAAGAGGTCATTAAAATGAGCAGTTAGCTACACACTTCCTTTCACATCAGGATTGCCTAATAAAAATGTGTTGAAATACATAGTTTCAGTCTTGGCAAAATTATATAAATGTAAACCAATGTATAGTTTTTTTTATATCATGTGTTAATTTTTTAAAATGTCAGTTAAATAATTAAATTGGAATGTTAACAGCAAAGGTTCTTTCTTCTGAGGAAATTACATTGCCATTAATCTTTCTTCTTGCTGATGTTTCACCTACTATTTTATCAGAATTATAAACCCAATGTTGAGTATGGAGTTTTAATTTTAATTTAGCAAATCTTAGAGCAATAAATATTCAGCATGATACGCCAAACTTCATCATAATTATGTCACATACCATTGAAATTTTAATAATGCAGTTTATGTAATGGCTCAGTGAATTTTCTACCAGTATGAAGTAGAGATGTGTATGTTGAAGAATATCCATTACCTACATTTTTGCAATGGTATCCAATATTCATAGATAGATATTACAGTTCTGAGAGCTGGGAAAACATCAGCCCATTTTGCTATTTCTTTATAAAGCAAAATGTTCTCCAAATTCACCATGCTTGCAAGCATAGAATGAATTTAATCGAAATAGATGGTTAGTTGGAAAGGAAAGTACAAAAAATAAGGCAACTAGGAAAACCATGCTTTTTAATTTGGGATTTTCTTTGCAAAATGTATCTCCCAAATCACCTTAACTATGATATGTAGTATGTTTTGAAAATGAATTTGCTTGCAATGACAGTAGGAGTGCTTCCCTGCAACTGGTAGCAAAGGAGGAAGAAAGGGGAAGTTTACTTGTAAAGAGTGGGGAGGAGCAGGAAATGGCTGCACCAGGTCAGGGAAGAGGGGATGCACTGCCTTTCTGCTCAGAAGTGGGAATATTTCTACACTATGTAGTCCCGAAGAAGCCCTCTTTTGCTTGGTTAATCTAGCTGCACCTCCCCTCACACTCCTGGGATCTAAAATGAACTGGGGACTTTCATGATCTGCTGTGGGCATTAGGTTATTGCCCTTTGTCTTTTCAGGTTTCGGAAGGAATTTTTCCTTTACTGCCAGATTGGCCAAGGTGGGGTGAGTTTTTCATCTCCCCCCCCAGCAGGTTTTGGACTTGGTGGGGGTGGGGCAGAGAAGTGAGGTTGTAATGTTGCAACTAAGTACACCTCTACCCCGATATAACGCTGTCCTCAGGAGCCAAAAAATCGTACCGCGTTATATTGAACTTGCTTTGATCTGTCGGCGTGCACAGCCCCCCCCCCCCCCCCCCCCGGAGCACTGCTTTACCGCATTATATCCAAATTCATGTTATATCAGGTCGTGTTATATCGGGGTAGAGGTGTACATAAAACTTGTGTCAGACATCCAGTGCAGGTACTCAGTATAGAAGGGATATGGTTACGGGCTAAAATGGATTGAAAAAGAGTTTGAAGAAGCACATCACTTAAGGAAGCTGAGGAAGGGGTGTTTGGGGCTCCATCAGGTACAGCAGGGAGCCAACTCCTCTCTTTTTCTAGCCCCCTGAACTCTGTTACAAGGGGAGGGTTCTGGGATCCCAGCAATGGGATGTCTGGGTCCAAGCTGGGGATTATCTGAAGGTGATTAAGGAAACAATAATGACATGCACTGAACAATTTATTGCTGGATTCTCCCAGGTATTGTAGGTGAATAAAGTTGCGACCAGATTAAACCACATCCATAGCTTCATGTCTTTCTTCCAGTGTGGCTGGACAATGTATATGTGTATGGCGCCTTTCACTGAAAATCACATCATATAGACTGTGCAGAGATCAGTTCATCCACTTGTGAAGTGTTATCACTTCTGTGGTGAAATGTGGCAATTGTTTAACAATGTACATAAATAGTACAAAACAGTAGATAATAAATTAAGAATGCTTTATTCAATTGAAATTATGGAGGCTATTTAATTTGTCAAGATGTAACTTATCCAGTTTGTTATTTGGTCAGGACACTGGAGTTAACAACCTTAATTCTTGTGAAATCTACCATTGGATATTTAATTACCCTATTTGGTCAGTGCCTAAGATTTATGCATCATGCACAATATAGTACCTCCAGCACAACATTGCTTTCATCACGATATTATGGCATTGATTCAGTACTGACTCAGAGTGAAGAATGCCACATATTGAGTGACCACTGCCACTTCCTGCAACAGCTGGATTTTCCTCAGAGGTCTTCCATCCCAATTATGCAGCATGCCCAATCTTGCTTAGTTTATGAGATCTGACAAGATCAAAGCCCACGGTGGTATGTCTACAGACTTATACTGTCTTGTGTATTTGGCTTGCTAGCAAATTTATGTCAAATGCATGTATCAAATGATTTCTAGTCAAATGGATGTGTACTATAGCTGTTACAGAGAGAGAGAGAGAGAGAGAGAAAGAGAGAGAATTATTCTAGCACTAGTAATATTCCTTCAAAACAGTTTCAGAGCTTGCTTTTACTTCATCTTGCTGACTCTGAATCATTGGTATATTATTTGTCCACACAACTTGGGAGACTGCAGAGACGTTATGATTGCATTGGCAAGGGTATAATCTCTGTAATGTTAGGAATACAGGAATGTTACATCACTTGTGAAATTCTGTTAACACAGCAGTGAAATTTTGTATTCTCATTCCACAGATTTGCCTCCCTGGGATAAAATGTCATTTGGATGAGCCTCAAATTAAAAATTAAAGTCGCTTCTCCCTCCTACACATGTTCAAAGTCCACCCCTTCCCTCATCTTGCCTCTCACTCACGCAAAATGTCAATCCTAACCCATACCACCATGACCAACCTTAATTGATAATTGCCACTCTCCTCACCCCCATTCTCTCAAGGTGCTGCCCCACTCATCTCCGCTTTGCCCTTTGTCTAACTGCTGTCCCCTCCTTTTTGCCCTTCTCTTCCATACCTGCTGCAGTGAAAGGGTCACTCATATTTGTTCCTCCTCCTCTTGGCGTTGCTGGAATCCCCCAGCCCTGGGCCCCAAAGTTCTGTGAGCTTTGTAAGGGAAGCAGTTGCAAATCTTTGCCTCTGTATATAGTCCAAAGTGCCATAAAAAAGTGGCAGCAGTCTCATCATCACAGAACTCCCCAGAGAGACATAGTTCGCTGATGATGCTATTAGATATCATGTTGCTCTCTTATCAGATACTTTTGCAATTGTTTTATATACTACACTTCACTATCATTTTATACACCAGACACAGCAGTGTAGAGAGCAATCAGTTCCCTGGGTCTCTCCTCTCAAGAATCCTTCCTTTCCGACTCCCGTCTCCTCACCAGCATGTTCCTTCCATTCATCTTTAAAGTAACTGTGTTCAAAACATGCAAACAGACCGAACTATAACATAACTAACTTGATTGCTATTACTGCACCTCTTCGTACAGGTTTGTTTGTCCGTATTGGTGTTAGTTCTTTTAGTCAGCAACATTGTCCTTTTAACGTTATGTTCAATGGATTGGAGGAAATATGACTTCCATTTTCCTCCAGTGTCAATCAGGAGCCTATGTCACTGATTCTTTTTCAAGGTGCTTTAGGTTAGATGAACCAATTTGGGTTTTAGGACTTTTTTTATGGAAGAATATTGGATATATCAACAGGAGAAATTTGAAAAACATTTAAGGAAAGTTGCTGGTAGGGAGGGATAGCTCAGTGGTTTGAGCATTGGCCTGCTAAACCTAGGGTTATAAATTCAATCCTTGAGGGGGCCATTTAGAGATCTGGGGATTGGTCCTGCTTTGGGCAGGGGATTGGACTAGCTGACCTCCTAAGGTTGCTTCTAACCTTGATATTCTATGACTTTTGAGGAGTGCCAGTTTAATTGGTTTTATTTTAAGAACATAAGAATGGCCACACTACATCAGAGCAATGGTCCATTTAGCCCAGTATCCCATCTTCCAACAATGGCCAGTGCCAGATGCATCATAAGGAACAAATAGAACAGGGAAATTATCAATTGATCCATCCCCATTCCCCTAATCCCAACATCTGGCATAAGAACAGCTTTACTGGGTCAGACAAAAGTCCATCTAGCCCAGTATCCTGTCTTCCAACAGTAGCCAGTGCCAGGTGCCCCACAGGGAATGAACAGAACAGGTAATCATCGAGTGATCCATCCCCTGTCACTCATTCCTAGCTTCTGGCAAACAGAGGCTAGGGACACCATTCCTACCCATTCTGGTTAATAGCCATTGATGGACCTATCCTCCAGGAATGTATCTAGTTCTTTTTTGAACCCTGTTATGGTCTTGGCCTTCGCAACATCCTCTGGCAAGGAGTTCCACAGGTTGATTGTGCATTGTGTAAAGAAGTACTTCCTTTTGTTTGTTTTTAAACCTGCTGCCTATTAATTTCATTGAGTGACCCCTGTGTTATGAGAAAAAGTGAATGAAACTTCCTTATTTACTTTCTCCACACCAGTCATGATTTTATAGACCTCTGTCATGTCTCCCTTTAGCCATCTCTTTTCCAAGCTGCAAAGTCCCAGTCTTATTAATCTCTCCTCATATGGAAGCTGTTCCATACCCCTAATAATTTGTGTTGCCCTTTTCTGAACCTTTTCCATTTCCAATACATCTTTTTTTGAGATGGGGTGACCACATCTGCACACAGTATTCAAGATGTGGTGATACCAGACACCTCTGTGTTCTTGGGGAACCAGGGTGCAGTATCCAACCTGACTCATGAAAGACACCCCCACCTCCAGCCTCTGCTTAAACCAAAACCCATCAGAGGAAAAACAAAACTTGCAGAGAGCAGTGAAGGGTGCTGGGAGACAGACCTAGACCCCTCCTGACAAGAGTGACAAGATTAAGACATCTCCATTAGCATACAGAATGGAGAGCAGAGACAACTCCCCTAGCCTCATCTGCATGAAAGATGAGGCAGGAAGACATCTCAATTTACATTCAGAATGGAGAACAGAGAACCACACTGAATTCTGGGACCAGAAAAAGCATGGGAATCTCTGTTCCAGATGCTAATGAACCTATGTCTGCACACACCCAGCTCATCAATTATCAGACCAATTCTAGTAGTGAATCCTTAGCCAAGAGTGATCAGCTCCTATTGTCTAGCCTAAAGAAAACCCTTGAATCATCAGCTTACCTATAAACAAATCTAGTGTTCTCTCTTAAACCATTGTATTTTCTCTACAAAAATCCCTACTCACCCTCTAGTCAGGGTTCTGATGCTTAGATCCAAACTATGCAACAATTCCACTGGAACTCCATCTTCTCCTGACTGATTGTGCTGGGGGCTCTGCCTGTCTCCAGCACTCAGGACCCTCCGCTACCACCATCACCTCGGAACCCCCACCAGTTCAAGCCTCATGGAGCAGGTGAGATTCCCCCCTTCTTTCTCTCTCTCTGTTTTCCTTTCTACCTTAGGTATTAACCTTTAATAATGTATGTTATGTTGGTTTAGCTCTCCTTGTGTAGTTATCACTATTATTCAATAAATATTTTTTATGGTTAAGTTGGTTGCTTCTCTCTCTCTTGCTGAACTTTACTCTTCTGTGATTTTAGCTTCCCCCATTCACTCTACAGCAACACTTCTTTTACCTAAGCTAAAGATCCCTGCAGTGCCCAAAATACTGTGGGGTTTGCTCATCAAGTAGGTTACTGCTAGTACAATTGTGTTGGGGGAGTGGGGATAGGGACGTGCTGAATCTGGGACGCATAAGGATAACAGCTTGAAAGTGCTACTTGACCCAGTCCATGGAGCCCAGGGGCATATAAGGAGACAGCTTGAAAGTGCTGCTTCCTCCAGCCCAGCGAGTCCAGAGACATATAAGGGGTCAGCCTGACAGTGCTGATTGACCCGGTCTGCTCAGACTTGCTCTGTTAATGTATGTGTGGGGGGTGTTCATCCGGTTCTGGGGCTGGAGTAACCCAGCTCTAGGGAACCTGGGTCCTGCAGGATAGCTCCATTGGGAGGGGACTTGCAGAAGGGAGAAATAGAGCTCCATATGAAAACACAAGTGACACAAGCAGTACATTGATAGGATTACAAAATCCCCTTCCCCAGAAAAGTAACCTGAATAAATGAGCATACTCCAAAGTAAGGGCAAATCTGGTAAACCTGTTGACTATTAATTTCATTGAGTGACCCCTAGTTCTTGTTTATGAGAAAGTGAATGAAACTTCCTTATTTACTGTCTCCACACCAGTCATGATTTTATAGAACTCTATCATATCTCCCCTTAGTCATCTCTTTTCCAAACTGAAAAGTCCCCATCTTATTAATCTCTCCTCATATGGAAGCTGTTCCATAACCCTAATAATTTGTGTTGCCCTTTCCTGAACCTTTTCTAATTCCAATATATCTTTTTTGAGATGGGATAACCACATCTGCACACAGTATTCAAGTTGTGGGCATACCATGGATTTATATAGAGGCAACATGATATTTTCTGTCCTATTATCTATTCCTTATTTAATTATTCCCAGCATTCTGTTTGCTTTTTTGACTGCTGCTGCATGTTTTCAGAGAACTATCCACAATGACTCCGAGATCTTTCTTGAGTGGTAACAGCTAATTTTGAACCCATCATTTTATATGTATAGTTGGGATTATGCTTTCCAATGTGCACTACTTTGCATTTATCAACATTAAATTTCATCTGCTGCCCAGTCACCCAGTTTTGAGAGATCCTTTTCATAGAATAATAGGGCTAGAAGGGACCTCAGGAGGTCATCTAATCCAACCCCCAGATAGTTTTTTGCTGCAAATGGCCCCCTCAAGGATTAAACTCACAACCCTGGATTTAGCAGGCCAATGCTCAAACCACTGAGCTATCCCTCCCCCCAGCTCTTCATAGTCTGCCTGGGTATTAACTATCTTTAGTAATTTTGTATCATCTGCAAATTTTGCCACCTCACTGTTTACCCCTTTTCACAGAGCATTTATGAATATGTTGAATAGGACTGGTCCCAGAACAGACCCCTGAGGGACACCACTATTTACCTCTCTCCATTCTGAAAACTGACCATTTATACCTAGTATTTGTTTCCTATCTTTTACCAAGTTACCAATCCATGAGATCACCTTCTCTCTTATCCTGTGGCAGCTTACTTTGCATAAGAGCCTTTGGTGAGGGGCCTTGTCAAAGGCTTTCTGAAAATCTAAGTACACTATATCCACTGGATCCCCTTAATCCACATGCTTGTTGACCCCTTCAAAGAATTATAGTAGATTGTTGAGGCACGATTTCCCTATACTAAAACCATGTTGACTCTTCCTCAACAAATTATGTTCATCTATATGTCTGAAAATATTGTTCTTTATTATAGTTTCAACCAGTTTGCCTTGAACTGAAGTCAGACTTACAGGCCTGTAATTGCCAGGATCACCACTGGAGCGATTTTTAAAAATTGACGTTACATTAGCTATCCTTCAGTCAACCGGTACATATGCTGATTTAAATGATAGGTTACAGACTACAGTTAGGCGTTTTGCAATTTCACATTTGAGTTCCTTCAGAAGTCTTGGATGAATACCATCTGGTCCTGGTGACTTATTGCTGTTTAATTTATCATTTTTTTCCAAAATCTCCTCTAATGATACAACAATCTGGTACACTTCCTCAGATCCATCATCTAGAAAGAATGGCTCAGGTTTGGGAATCTCCCTCACATCCTCAGCCATGAAGACCGATGCAAATAATTCATTTAGTTTCTCTCATCATCCTTGAGTGCTCCTTTAGCGCCTCAATCATCCAGTGGCCCCACTGGTTGTTTAGCGGGCTTCTTGCTTCTGATTTACGTAAAAAAAATTTGCTATTACTTTTTGAACCTTTGGCAGAAAGAGGTTTAGTGACATCTAGAGTATGGGGTTGCATCCCTGATTATCTTGGCTAATAGTCATTGATGAATCTATCCTCCATGAACTTTTCTAATTCTTTTTTTAACCAATTTAACCAATTTGTACTTTTCGCCTTTACAACATCTCCTGGCAATGAGTTTCACAAGTTGACTGTGCATTGTGTGAAGTACTTTTTTATATTTGTTTTAAACCTGCTGCTTATTAATTTCATTGGGTGACTCCTGGTTCTTGTGTTATATGAGGGGTAAATACTGCATTCCTGTTCACTTTCTCCACATCATTCATGATTTTATAGAGCTCTATTATATTTCCCTTCAGTCATTGCTTTTCAAAGCTGAACAATCACACTCTTTTTAATCTCTCCTCATATAGAAACTGTTCCATACTCCTAATAATTTTTGTTGCTCTTCTCTGTGCCTTTTCCAATTCTAATATATCCTTTTTGAGATGGGGCAATCAGATCTGCATGCAGTATTCAAGATGTGGGCATACCATGGATTTAGTGTTGTTATGATACTTACTGTCCTATTGTCTATCCCTTTCCTATCGGTTCCTAATGTTGTTGGCTTTTTTGACTGCTGCACATTGAGCAGATGTTTTCAGAGACCCATCCATAACTCCAAAATCTCTTTCTTGAATGGAAACAGCTAATTTAGAACCCATCATATTGTATGTATAACTGAGATTATTTTTCCAATACACATGACTTTGCATTTCCACATGGAATTTCATCTGCTCTTTTGAGTACCAGTCACCCAGTTTTGTGAGATCCCTTTGTAACTCTTTACACTCAGCTTTGGATTTAACTATTTTGAGTAATTTTGTATTATCTGCACATTTTGCCACCTTGTTGTTTCCTACCTTTCCAAACCATTTATGAATGTGTTGAACAGCTCTCATCCCAGTACCCTGCTACTAAATAACCATTTATTCCTACTCTTTGTTTCCTTTCTTTTAAGTAGTTTCTGAGCCATGAGAAGACCTTCTCTCTTATCCCCTGGCTGCTTACTCTGCTTAAGAGTCCTTGGTGTAGGACTTTGTCAAAGGCTTTCTGAAAGTCCAAGTACACTGTATACACTGGATCACCATGTCCACATGTTTTTTGACCTCTTCAAAGAATTCTGATGGATTGCTGAGACATGATTTCCCTTTACAAAAACTCTGTTGATGCTTCCCCAACATAACATGTTCATCTTTTCCTCTGATAATTTCGTTCTTTATTATATTTTCAACCAGTTTGCCTGGTACTGAAGTTAGGCTTACCGGCCTGTAATCACCTTTGAAGCCTTTTAAAAAACATTGGTGTTACATTAATTATCTTCCAGTCATCTGGTACAGAGGCTGATTTAAGTGACAAATTACATACCTCAAAGTAATTCTGCAATTTCATATTTGAGTTCCTTCAAAAGTCCTGGGTGAATACCATCTGATGTTGGTGACTTATTACTGTTTAATTTGTCAATTTGTTCCAAAACCTCCTCTAATGACTCCACAATCTGGGACAGTTCCTCAGATTTGTCTCATGAAAAGAATGGCTCAGGTGTGAGAATCTCCCTCACTTTCTCTTCAGTGAAAACAATGCATTTAGCTTCTGTGCAATGGCCTTGTCTTCCTTGAATTCTCCGTTAGCACCTTGATGGTCCAGTGGCCCCACTGATTGTTTGCCAGGCTTCCTGCTTCTGATGTACTTAACAAAAAAATGCTGTTAATTTTTGTGCCTTTTGCTAGTTGCTCTTCAAATTCTTTTTTGGCCTGCCTAATTATACTTTG
Source organism: Chrysemys picta bellii (assembly GCF_011386835.1). Taxonomy (NCBI): domain Eukaryota; kingdom Metazoa; phylum Chordata; order Testudines; family Emydidae; genus Chrysemys; species Chrysemys picta. The sequence goes on from NC_088792.1 coordinate 125,007,547, forward strand.
CACTTGACTTGTCAGAGTTTCTATTCTTTCTACATTCTTCAGTAGGATTTGACTTCCAATTTTTAAAGGATGCCTTCCCCTCCTCCCCCAACAGTCTGTTTTACTCTGCTGTTTAGCCATGATGGCACTTTTTGGTCCTCTTACTATATTTTTTAAAACATTTGGGGTATACATTTAATTTGAGCCTCAATTATGGCATTTTAAAATAGTTTTCATGCAGCTTGTGGGCATTTTGTTTTTGTGACTGTTCCTTTTAATATATGTTTAATTAGCTTCTTCATTTTTGAGTAGTTCCCCTTTATGAAATTAAATGCTACTGTGGTGGGTTTCTTCTTGATTTTTTCCCCCTACAAGGATGTTAAATTTAATTACATTATGGTCCCTATTACTGAGCAGTTCATCTATATTCACCTCTTGGACCAGATCCTGTGCTCCACTTAGGACTAAATGAAGAATTGCCTCTCCCATTGTGGGTTCCAGGACTATATGCTCTAAGAAGCAGACATTAATGGTGTCTAGAAATTTTATCTCTGCTTTCTGATCTGAGATGATACGTGAACAGTCAGTATGGGGAGAGTTGAAATCTCTCATTATTGGATTTTCTGGTTTTGGAGCTTCTCTAATGACCCTGAGCTTTTCACAGTCACTGTCACCATGCTGGTCAGGTGATTGGTAGTATATTCCTACTGTTATATTCTTATTATTCAAGCATGGAATTTCTATCCATAGATATTCTATGGTACAGTTTGTTTCATTTAAGATTTTTACTATATTTTACTCTGTGCTTTCTTTCACTCCCCAACCAGCATGACCTACTTTATCATTCCTATATATTTTGTACCCTGGTATTACTATGTCCCATTGATTACTATTGTTCACTACGTTTATCTGGTGCCTGTTATATCAATATCCTCATTTAAATTCACCCATCTTAGTATTTATACTTATAACATTTGTATGCAAGCAAGCAAGTATCATTTACAATACTTATAACATTTGTTAATATTTAGTTGTCTGCTTTCACGTGGTGTAATTGAATGTGACTCTTTTTCATTTGACTGTTTCTCTTCAGTTCCTACCTACACGTTATCAACTTCTATCCTTCCTCTTCACTAGGATATAGAGTATTCCATTTAATACATCCTTCCTTAAGGATATCACTGTCTGAACCTTGTGCTGTTCCACACTTGTAGGCTCTCCTGCAGACCTTAATTTCAAAACTTCTGTACAACCTTCTGAATTTTACATGCCAGCAATCTGGTCCCATTTTGGTATGGGTGGAGCCCATCATTCCTGTATAGGCTCCTCCTTTCACAAAGGGTTTCCCAGTTCCTAATAAACCTAATTCCCTCCTCCCACCACCATTTTCTAATGCATGCATTGAGACACGGCAGTTCTTCCTGTCTAACTGGCACTGTGCATGGAACCGGAACAATTAATACAATAAATGTCTGTAGAGAATGTATTCTTATACTCATTTTACAGACTGGTAAATTCAGGTGAAAAGGAATGAGATGATTTGCTCAAAGTCACACAGAGAACCAACCAGTGGTAGAAGTGGGAAAAGAATCTATGACCCCTGGCTTCCTGTGTCCTGTTCACACAAGTAGACATTGTTCTATTCCCACTACTCCTCTCCTCCTAGAAAAATACTTATGTATATAAACAGTTTAATCCCCTCACCTCTTTATCATGCTGGCTTACCAATCACAGCCTACTACATGCTATTGTTTCCCCCTCGCCCTTTCCTTGGTTCTTATCACTCAGACAGAAAGCAGAAGACCAGAGTCTGAAGTGCAGGCAATATGATGCTTATTGGGGCTAATCAAGCAAGCATATCCACAGCTCTGTACACCACTAGAGCTTTTCCCTGTCCCTGTCCTCCTTCTGTTTCTTAGCAGGCATAATTATACCTGTAGTGCAAGCCCCTAGTCCCACCCCTTACAATTTATGGTCATGTTCCATTTTGGAGGGTCATGAGTCTGGGGGCTTTGGTACCACCTCTTTTGTATCCCATGGGAGTGGTAGGGAGTGATTTTGTGTTTCAGCCAGGGTTACCCTTTCTTTGGATTTTTGTGTTTCTTATGCCTCCCTCCTCATCTCTCTTTGCCCCTCCTGACGGGTTGCTTGATCTTGCCTTGAGATAGGAGTCAAGGCAGTCGTATATTAAATTCCCACCAAAGCCAGCAACACTTTAACTCTCTTCCTTATCTTTTCTCATTGTGCTATAAATGCAATGTGATTGTGAGCAGATGCAACACACAGTGTCTGTTCTTTGTTCACACATATTAGTAAGAATACAAGAATATCATAAGTCAAACGAGCAAAGAAAACCCCAAATTCTATCTCAGGCAAATATACAGGCCTGAATGCTATATTAACATTACTAACATAAGAACATAAGAATGGCCGTACCGGGTCAGACCAAAGGTCCATCTAGCCCAGTATCCTGTCGACCGACAGTGTCCAATGCCAGGTGCCCCAGAGGGAGTGGACCAACAGGCAATGATCAAGTGATCTCTCTCCTGCCATCCATCTCTATCCTCTAACAAACAGAGGCTAGGGACACCATTCCTTAACCATCCTGGCTGATAGCCATTAATGGACTTAACCACCATGAATTTATCCAGTTCTCTTTTAAACGCTGTTATAGTCCTAGCCTTCACAACCTCCTCAGGTAAGGAGTTCCACAAGTTGACTGTGTGCTGCGTGAAGAAAAACTTCCTTGTATTTGTTTTTAACCTGCTGCCTATTAATTTCATTTGGTGACCTCTAGTTCTTGTATTATGGGAATAAGTAAATAACTTTTCCGTATCCACTTTCTCCACATCACTCATGATTTTATATACCTCTATCATATCCCCCCTTAGTCTCCTCTTTTCCAAGCTGAAGAGTCCTAGCCTGTTTAATCTCTTCACACTACACGACTAACTAGTGCAGCTAATTGATATTTTTCTTCAGCTCAGGTGGCTGAAGCCAATAGTTTTTGGAACAGAAGAACTTTAGTTCTCTCCCTTATTCCCTTGAAGAATCTTTCATGCTGCCTGTTCCTCCTTTCCCTGCACATGCTTCCCTGCTATTTGGTTCTCCTCTCCTCTGAGCATGATGCATAGCCCAGTCATCTGATCCTCTTCTCTTGGACATTCTGCCTAGCTGTTTCATCTTCTCCTCGGGACACTCCTCTCCTTCTGGTGACTAGCATTTCCAGTCCCAGAATCTTCCCCAGGAATTGAAATTAGAGGTGGTCACATTTAAGGGAGAGGGTTGTTGGAAAAGGACTAAACTGGCAACACCTATGTAACTAATTGACCAATGGGGGCTGAGAATGGGGGAGTTCAGGGCAGGTGTATAGCCCCTGTGGTGTGTGTGTGTGGGAGGGGGCCGGTTGTAGGGAAATCCTTGCGTGGTGGTTCCAGTTATTGAGCACATCTCATTTTTCCTCTCCTTTTCCTATGTAGCAGTGGCCCTAGCAGACGTAGCTATTCTGTCTCTGCTTCCTTGTTTGCAGCTTCTTTAAAGGACCTTCTTTGGAATTAAGAGCTTGAATGTCTGTAGAAACAACAGGAAACAAGGAGGAGAACAATTGCCATATTATCTGTTAGATCTCTGCAGACAGCAGATATATGCACTACTGTTTCAAAACTACTGAATTATATAATTTTATCTCTGTTGCTACTTGCCTATTTCCAAAGTTTTTTTATGTCAATATACTATTCACAAATGACTTTAGTTAGGCAATGACCAACTTTCCCCTTTCACTGTATAGCCCTAGTGATGGGAGGAAAGATCAAAAGAGAGACTGCTTCGTTACCTATTTTTAACTTTCTGTAACACTTAGATTAGATAGATAGATAGATAGATAGATAGATAGATAGATAGATAGATAGATAGATAGATAGCCTGTCTTTGTAGCACAAGTTAAAGGATTTCCAAAATGATTTGTGTACAGCTACAAACATCCTCATTTTAGCATCTGTCTACCACACACTTCTTCATTCATGTCTAGGCAATGCCTCATCCTTATAGGCAGCATCTTATTTTAGCTTTTGAAGCCATTTCCGCTAACTTTAGTACTTGATGTAAGAAAAACAAATATCCAAGCTGATGTATGTTTCAACTTTCTGATTAATTCAGTTGCTATCATAATGGGAACAGAAATAACCCAGCATCAGAATGATCTGATATACTTTATTAATAATCCTTTCTGTGTTTTAAGGGTTTGTTTTAATGGTACCATACATCTTAACAATTTAGATCCAGTTCCAAAGATCAGGTATGTTTGAAACTGTGATCTTAATCCAAGCCTATCTTCTGATACAACAACAAAAATATCATGCAGCATAGGGTCCAAAATTCAAATTGTTTTGTTTTCTCAGACAGTAATGAGTAATAGTCACTTTGGGTACCAAAATACCAGTGAGCCACATAAATGCTATGTTCCCCCATTACTGCACCTATGGATAAATTGGCACATTGCTACTCAGAATTAACATGAAGCAGATGGTTAAACTAGATACTCCCCAAGTGATTTTTTTAAAAGTGCAAACTTTCATACAACTAAAATACCTAATTTATTCTAAGTAAAGTCCTGGGATGTTATTCTCCAGCCAAGACATCTCTCTCTTTCTCTTTTTCTTTCTCTGTATATATCTATATATGGGTATAGATACACACACACTTAAATTCTCTCTCTTTACTGCTTCAGTAAGCTGAGATGTGAGAGTTGGAGGTGATGGAGAAACTGAATGCTCAACAGCATAGGCCGTAAAGGATCTCTGTCGGCACTTGTGAACTGAACTGGGACAGCACAGCTGGATGTCAACATTAATTCCTCAATAATTGATGATTAATCTATTAAAGTTTAATGGTGAATTGATAAGTAAAGGCCTGGCTGCCATGTCACTTAATTGTAAATATAGCAAGTTGCCTGGAAATGCTCTTTTGCTTTCGTCCATCAGAGCCAAACATACAGGAGAGAGAAGGAGACAATGCACAAAAGAAAAAAGTTTAAAAAAAAAAAGCAATTCTACCTCCTGACCAATTGACATAAAAAAAGAGAGTACCCACCTCCAGCAATACACACATCACTTACAAAGAGAGAGTAGTTCTTATAAACACACAACACACTTGACCATGTTAACCTAGTTCACTTCAGTTCTATATAAAACAAATCCATTTCTAATGTATAATAACATAGTACAGGTTGTAGGAGCAGTATCAAATGGCCCATGTTAAACACATACTTTGAGGAATCCATTTTCAAAGCATTACTTTGGTATTTAGATGCCTGGTATCCATTAATGCAAATAGATTAATGCCTGTCATACTGAAAATATACCTGAAGAGATATATTTTGCCTTTTCATCCAGAACTTGTCTTGCAGTTGGGGTTGGGGTGAGGGTGGTGGTGTGTTATTGTGAAGTAGCTGTGCAGCAGCAGAAATCTCAGAGACATTCTGAGTGACTAAGGCAGAATTCCTTTGGGGACTATTAGAGTGTGGGCACATGGGCGGGAGTTCCACAGCCCTTGTACAGGAAGTAGTGTGTGCTGGACATCAGCCAAGTGAGTGGCACTGGGTAGTGTGGAGGCTATGCAGTGCTGTGGCCTTACCCTTATCAGATAAGCAATAGTAGGCTTGCCCCTGGAGTAAAATTCAACATTGGGCAGAGACCCAGCACACAGTTTATATTTTCTTTATATTTATTACTTTTGCAGTTTTTTCCTATATCAAAGCCTTGTCTTTTCTCACCTGTCATGACAAACAGCAAGTAGCTCTGTTACATTTAGTCACTTGTTTCATTTGCTGTTATGTGATAATAGAAAAGTGTCAGTCATCTCAAAGCATTCTGGGTAGTTAGAAAAGTTAAAATAAAGTTCTTGTTTTTTAGCCTGCACACCATGGACCAGATGCTGCCCCATGATGTGCTGTTTAGCCTCTTCCCCCTCAGTGCAGCTGGACATAGCAGGACAGGATGTCTACTTCACACTCAGCCTTTGGTGGGGAAACTAGCTGCACAGTCTAGAGCGCCACAGCTCCAAAAGTGCATGATTTGGCAGGTAGCATTCATGGTCAGGCCCATAGGTGCTGGCTTGAAGTGGTTTCCATCATATACAGCAGTGGTGGGCAACCTGCGGCCTGTGGGCCGTATGCGGCCCGTCAGGGTAATCTGATTGCAGGCTGCAAGACATTTTGCTGACATTTACCACCCTCAGGAATCACTCCCCACAGCTCCCAGGGGCCACGGTCAATGTGAGCTGTGGGAAATGGTGTTCCCGGCCAATGGGAACTGTGGGAAGCGGTGGCCAGCATGTCCCTGCAGCCCCTTCACTTGCAGGCGCTGCTTCCCACAGCTCCCATTGGGCGGAAACAGAGAATCGCGGCGACTGGGATCTGTGGGGGGCGGTGCCTGTGGATAGTCAATGTCAGCAAATCAAATTTCCCTGATGGGCTGCATGCACTGATATACAGGCTTTAAAGTTTGGTTCAATGGGTCTCAGCATCCCCACTATATAAATTGTTCCAGCATCCCTCAGGCTCTCACGTGGCTCATAAACATGTAGCTATTTGTATCATATACTTGCTGGTACACTCTGCTCTTTTGTAAAAGAACAATAGTATGTGCCCCACCACCCACCTTGATCCATCATTATGGAGGAAGAAAGATCTTTCAGTCAAAGCACAGCACCGAGAGCCAGAAAATTCAGCTTCTATTCTTGGTTCTGTCACAAGATTTGTGTGAACTTGGATATGTCACTTAACTTATCTGTGCCTCAGTTTCTCCTTTATAAAATAATATAGACTGACCTCACTCGTGAGGCTTAATTCACTAATGCTTGTAAAGCACTTTGACAGTCTCAAAATGAAGACTCTACAGTGTAGTTACTTTGCCTTGCAGTAGCAGGATGGTTCTAGTGTGAGATATAGTACTAGCACTGCTCATTTCTCCACCTCATAGTATTTCTTCAACATATAAGAGTAAGTTTTAGTTCCATGAGTCAAATAAGAAAATAATATTTTCCTTAATTTTAATAATACAGAATAGTCCTATTATGAGTATTCAGAAACTTTTGAAACACTAAACATTCTTTTTGAAAATTTGATGCCAGATGTACAGCATAAGAACAGCATAATTGAATGTTCAGAAATCTATTTGTTTATAAAAACTAAAACAATATTTAAAATATAATTAAAATAATATTTCACTAGATAGATAGATTAGTGGACAGGTAGTATACATTTATAGCATGGCACAAAAGAAAGGATGTTGCTTTAAGAATAATACTTTAAAAATATGTGTCATGGTTTCAAATAGTATAATAAATTATCAGATAAAGGAATATGTGCTTATCTCATTTACACTGGTTTAACTGGGATCAGAATCTGCCCCAATGCATCTGCTTTATAGAACTCAGAAGATGTGGGGAGTATATAATAGAATATGGCAATGAACATGATTATGGGACTGGGGCACATGACTTATGAGGAGAGGCTGAGGGAACTGGGTTTATTTAGTCTGCAGAAGAGAAGAGTGAGGCGGGATTTGATAGCAGCCTTCAACTACCTGAAAGAGGGTTCCAAAGAGGATGGAGCTTGGCTCTTCTCAGTGGTGGCAGATGACAAAACAAGAAGCAATGATCTCAAGTTGCAGTGGGGAAGGTCTAGGTTGGATTTTAGGAAAAACTATTTCACTAGGAGGGTGGTGAAGCACTGGAATGGGTTACCTAGGGAGGAGGTGGAATCTTGATCCTTAGGGGTTTTTAAAGGCCAGCTAGACAAATTTAGTTGGTTTTGGTTGGTGTTGGTCCTGCTTTGAGCAGGGGGTTGGACTAGACGACCTCCTGAGGTCTCTTCCAACCCTAATCTTCTATGAATTCTATGAATACATCTATGAATTCTATGAATACATCTATTCAGTAGTTCTCAAATTGTGGGTCGGGACCTCAAAGTGGGTCGGGACCCCATTTTAATGGAGTCACCAGGGCTGGATTAGACTTGCTGGGGCCCGGGGCCAAAGCCCAAGTCTGAGGGCTTCAGCCCTGGGTGGCAGGGCTCAGGTTATAGGCCCCCTGCCTGGGGCTGAAGCCCTTGCACTTTGGCTTTGGCTTTGACCCCCCAGCTTGGGGCAGTGGGATTTTGGCTTTGCTCCCTCTGCACCTGGGGTGGTGGGGCTTGGGTGGGCTCAGTCTTCAGTCCTCCCCTCCTAGGGTCCTGTAGTAATTTTTGTTGTCAGAAGGGGGTCGCAGTGCAGTGAACTTTCAGAAACCCTGATCTACATTACAAAATATCTTGGGGTGGAATGAATAAAAGATGTTTCACTTTTAACAGAAATATGACAATTATAAATTGAGTTACCTAGTAATAAATATTTAGGCAGAGTCAAAGAAAGACCTGGTTTTGTTTTAGATAAACAAAAACATTACAACTCTTTGGAGTAGAGTTTCTAGTCATAGAATGTAGAAAATGTACACACATTTTCCTCAGATTTAAGCACCTAAGGAGACTTATCTTGTAAATAAAATTTCACCAGGTTGGGGGAGACCCAAAGCTTATGAGAGGATTCAGTACTCAGCTTTCAGGAATAGACCATTTTCAATTTGTGGATCATTAGTATAATGGGCATATTTAAAGTCTGAATCTAGCCCAACAGTGCTTTTTGTTTCTTCTGTAATTATAAGCAATTCTAAAGGCTGTATTCATGAATTTATGATTGAGTGTTTATTTTCAACTTGCAGAAATATACCATCCTGAAGGTATGCACATGGCTGAAGCAATGATTGCTGTGCAAAACTGATTGACGTGTAAGACAGAGAATAGGATGATCGCTAATGCATGAAAGGAAAGATCACTAGTTCATCAACCCATTAGCTTTATGGTTCATTCTTCCACTAAATGAAAAAATAAATTCTGATATATCATATTGTGTGGTCAGAATTTAATATGATATGATGTATCAAAGGAGACTTATTTACCAATTGAGCAATAACTATCAGTTCAGATAGATTGCATTTTACAAGATGAAATAAGATCTCTAGCATGGATTTCCAATTCCATTTTCAAGCAAGACAGTATCTATGCATGTTGTATAATATGTTATAGTATAACAGAGTATGTAGTCTTCATAATTACAGATGACTTAGAAGAAAATGTTTCCCTGGAGGAAAAGCTATTTTAGTAACAGACTAGCCACATAGTAGCCTTATACAGTCTGCAGTAAGAAAGGTTAAAGGCCAACCAGACTCAGATGCCACTGCTGGAAAAGTAAAATCCATAGCTAGGCATCTGGGTTCTTCATCTGCCAAGCTGGTCCCCTGAGTGGCTAAATTGACTGGCTCTTGTGCATGAACTGACAGGAAGAACAGGCCAAAGGGGCCGTGGTTGACATCACAAGCCACACAACAATGTCAAATGCATCTCCAATAGTGTATGCAGACTTTGCATTTCTCACAGCTCACCTGTGAGACTCAAAAAAATTAGGACTCAACACATCTGATTTTTGACATCACACAACTTAAAATCAATTTTTTCTCATTCATGTAATGAGGCTTTTGAGCCATAATAAAGGTTTCAGTAATACCTTGATTTTTGCAGAATTTGATGCTGCATTTTTTATGCCAAAGGCACCGGGAAATGATGTTGTTCTTTATAAAACTCTGTGTTTCTGAAGAAGTGTAATTAGATTGCTTGAATCTACTGTGTTCAAATTTCAGAGGGTCATCAGCCTTCTCAGTTACTAAAGATAAATTAAGTTTCTGAAATGTAGTGTCACACAGGGTTCAGATGAGACATTAAAAATGGAAGCCTGATCTCATCTGCACAGACATTTAAGTTGTCATGGCATTTTGCATAAGAGTGGGGTTTTGCCCTCATGACCTTAACCAAAACTTCCTCAGTCTCCACTGTTGTGCAGTGTGATGTACACCTGTCTCTTGTTACCCTTACCTGTTAAGAGAGGGCTGCCTTTCAGTGTTGCTGTATCTTTTTTGTCTATAAAGAGCTTTGGGATCTTTGGAGACAAAAGGTGCTGTAATAAATGGAAAATAACATTTTTATTTATACCTTTTTAAAATCTGTACATCTGGAACCATGTTGAGCAGACTTGGAGAACTAATACAGTGAAATAGTTTTGTAAGTTCAATTGAAACCACTGAATTTTGACCTACACTCATTTTTCAGAAAGATAGGTCTATCCATAGAACTTAAAGGACATTTTTGGCAGGAAAAAAATTACTTCTAGCTTTGTAGAACAAAAATATGTGTATTGCAGCGGAACAAAGTGCTGCAAATCAAAAGATGAGCCTCATTTATTGTGTCAGATTTTTGAAAATATTACCAGTGGGTCACAGGCAGAAGAGCCTATTAATAGTCTCAGACAATCTATTATTTTGCAATACGCAGTGTACTATTAATTGGTCAATCAAGATTTCAGGGTCCCTGTCTGCCCTGGCCCTTGAAGCAGGTAATGGTTTTGGCTCCCTAAATCCATAAACGTCCTAATATACATATGGATTTTGAGACATCTGCTGTGGCCTAGAACATCCACACAGAGGCCCAGTGACTTCTCACTGCGCCTTGGACTCCAGCCTCTCTCATGACATCCAAAGGAGCAATGTTACCATCCTATCCCCACCAGTAAAACTAACTTCACTGGGATGCGTTTGGCCCAACAAGGCTGCTGCTTTTTAAACAGTATCTTAGGAACTCATATGGGATATCATCATACAATTCCAACCCATACTCAATGGGGAAGCCATCCTGAAAGAAATATTTCCTGAGCCCTCTCTTCTGACCTTCAAACAAACCCCCAATCTCTCCAATCTTGTCATCAGAAACAAGTGTAACCCACACACCTTCTGGGTGTGCAGTTCTGTCCCATCTAGTGGCATTGAGACCACTTAGAGAAAGAGATAAAATGAGTCTGCTCTACAGACTTAGCTAATAGCCAGTTGGTTTTTAGCTCATGCGGTAGAGGCTCATGCACTAAGCTCCAGAGGTTCCCAATTCAATCCTGCCTGCCGAAGACTGGGGTCTGTTGGCATTACACAAGCTCTCCACAGACAAGGATACATCAATTCAAAGCGGTACCAGACCCTGATAGAACAACAGATGCAAAGCCTGCAGACTTATCTCCACTGCTACAATGATCAACATCGACCACAACACACCTTTCAAGATCCATGGTTTCTATACATGCACAACATGCGGTGTACCTTTAATGCCCCATAATAATTATGTGGATGATACCAGACAATCACTACACTCTCAAATGAACTCACACAGGAAAATGATAAAAGACAAAAACACCCTATCGCCTGTGGGTGAACACTTTTCACAAAGCGATCACTTTATATCTGACCTATCAGTCCTCACCCTCAAAGGAAACCTGCACTACACTTTCAAAAGATGAGCCTGGGAGCTTAAATTCATTACTCTGCAAGACACTAAAGCTATGTCTACACTAGCACTTTTGTTGGTAAAACTTTTGTGGGTCAGGAGTATGAAAAAACACACCCTTATGTGACATAAGTTACACCGACAAAAGCACCAATGTGGACAGCACTATGTCGATACTCCCCTGTTGACATAGCTACTGCCTCTCATTGCAGGTGGTTTAATTATGCCAACAGAACAGAGCTCTCCTGTTGGCATAGAGCAGCTACGTGAGAGACTTTACAACAGTGCAGCTTCAGCGGTACAGCTGTGCCGTTGTAAGGTCTCTAGTGTAGACATAGCCTAAAAATCATGCACCGAAGAGAGACACTGGAAATATGGCTTATTGCAACATTCTGTAACCTACAATACACCTCTTTTTGTCCTATGACTGCAGAGGTGTTAATGGACCACTCTGCCTTGAATGATCTCTTAGATAGAATATTTGTTAACTTCTTGTGCTACACAATCTGTTCCACCTTGCATTTTCTTGTCATCCTGGGACTTCCTTTCCTAGCCCTGAAGAAGAGCTCTGTGTAACTCGAAAGTTTGTCTATCTCACCAACAGAAGTTGGTCCAATAAAAGATATTACCTCACCCACCTTATCTCTCTAAAACAACAAAGACAAATGTTAATTGGCTTATTTGAAGCATCTTACACTTTTTGCCCTTCGCTACAAAGATTAAATCTAAACTTCTAATATCTCAGCAACTATTTTTTTTTGCGTTCATTTTGTGATTTTTTTTGTTGTGAAAATATGGTCATTTTCTGTGTACTGGACCTTTCCATGGAAGAAGTCTACATGTCCATCTGCTAGATGGCAAGAATCCTTGAGAGGATTCAAGATGGAAATTGCTATGGAGTGAAAGCTACATACTGATTTCTCTCACTTGAAGGACAAATTACTTGGCAGTATTTGATCACTGAACAGAAGTAAATGAATTCCTTGTCATTTACTTAAAATTAGTACATATTTCTTGGGAATTATTTTACTGATTAATAAAAGTAATACAAATATTTGTACATAAAGATAAATCTACAATGCCATCTATGACAGTAGTTTTTGTCATGTGGGTCCTTTTTTTGCTACAAAGTAGATAGAGGCCAGTAATATATTTTTCACACACAAAGAACAACATATGTCTTTTTAGTATAAATTATCAAACAGAGAGAATGAATATGAAACCTTCATCAGAGACATTGCTATGTGATTTCACTCTTTTATGTACATTAAATTCACTTATACACATATATGCTGTTTATTGCATATAGCAACATATAGTTCCATAACAAAGACCAACTCCATACTGGATATTCAGTACCATACATATTCATAGAATCATAGATATTCAGGAGAGAAGTTGTTATTTAAACTATTGATTAGTAGATCAAGGAGTGATCTAAAAAGTGGTTGTTTAAAGTGATTAATCAATTGAGATTGTGGGTTGTGTGGAAAAGGAGTAATATGTCTGAAGACACGTTGTGTCAGTAAGAGTTTCAATGTGTCCAATATTAAGTGGATAATGTAAGCTTTTGTTGCTAATTATGAACTCTCTAAGACAGGGATCTTGTCTCATTTGCTTTGTGAAGGACCATGCATTTTTAAGGAGCTATATAAATAAATCTCAATAAAGATGTTCTCACTTTCTGGGTTGTGATTAACTTAAATTATTTTCTTGTTATAGCACCAGAAATAAAAATCTTCCTCATCATTATTGGAAAATGAAGGATGAATTAACATATTGATATCACAGAGGGGTTTGCCTACACAGATAAAACTGTTTCTAACTTTAAAATTTCTTTCTCCTCCTGCTTACCTTATTTAAGAGTTCCAGTATTAGCATTTATATACCAAGGTATTAAAATCAAGGGCTGTACAAAGCTGCCCTGTGAAATATGTAATTTGTTTAGCTTCAGTGCACAGAAGCATGGGAGAACTAATGCAGAGCAGTTATAGAAGTCTTACATCTTGTGACAACACAAAGCACCTCTAGGATGCTAATACACCATAGGGTTTTAAAGCTCATACATTTTGCAAATATGACCTGAAATCGGTATCCTACTTCTCTAAGGTCTGAGTACTCCATTTCTTTGAAATTTGTCTGGTAAGTAAAAACTGATTATAATTTTAATTCTAATGATGGTGAAAAACAATGGCTGGAACATTCTTAGATTTTCCCAATTTTTTTACTTTGAAATCCTTAAATTAGTTTCCAAAGTCAATATTCAGGTTTTCCCACATTCTATTGCAAAGTAGGATGGCAAATCTTGCAGTCTTTACTAAGTCAAAGATCCCATTGAAGCTAATGGGAGTTTTGCTTTTGACTTCAATGGAAGGATTTGGCCCATATAAGGAGTACAGTGGATATCCTATAAACCAGGTAAAATGCTGCATTCAGTAATTATAAAAATGATTGAATCATGAAGAAATGAATCTGTAATAATACATCTACTGTAGCTCCGTCTGTATTATATATTAATGCTTAAAATGTATTTTAATATAATATAAACAAGGAGTTGTAACCAATAGGCATAGGATAAAAGAAAAAAAGACAAATATGTGTATTCTGGATGATCCAGCTGTTCAAAATTCACACATCTATTTTTATAATAACTGAAAAATTAGATTTGTTTCTTTTGTTTTTTTAATAGAACTTCTTCTGGATCATTGGTCAACAAGAAACAGGTGTGTGACCAAACATTTTCACAACTGGTTCAGCTGCCAATTATTGAGTGTCTTGTTGTAAACCTTTAAACAAATTAAAAATTGTGACAATCCAAGCTATTTAATAATTTCAGAGTGAGAATTTCTAAGCCTAATTTTCTGATTCTTTAGAGCTCAACTTAAGTACAGGCCAAAAAGTGTTTAATCAATGCACAAAATTATTTCTATAAATAGTGTCCAGGCCATGAAATATTTCCTTCAGCTTTTCCCAGCAAACCTCCTAGCTATATGATGTGGAACAGTGTGCTGCAGTTGCAAAATACATTATCTTTATTATCTTTATTGTTTTTATTTTATATTCCCATATGCTCAAATAAATTTGTTAGTCTCTAAGGTGCCACAAGTACTCCTGTTCTTTTTGCGGATACAGACTAACACGGCTGCTACTCTGAAACCTGTCAATATCTTTATAGTTTATCAAGACCTCCAAAGCAGCTAGAAATAATTTTTGTACTTGATTTAAAAACTGACAAACTATATCATTAGGAGTAACAATAGCAGTGTAGGGCCTAGGCGCCCTAGTCATTACCAGGACCCCACTGTGCTAGGTGCTGTACAAAAATATACATGACCAGCTGTACATTTCTGAGGTGTTATTACAATAGCATGTAACGTCTTTTGTTACTACATCTATTGTGCTATGTGTCAATGCCAGACACTAGATAATATTATACTATATGAGACCAAATTAATCAAAGTAAACTGTAAAGTATCGACCACTACCTATAGTTATAGCACTAACCTGGGTAATCCTCTGCAGTAATTCTCCATGACATTTTCAAAAAAAATTAAAATGAAATGAATGGTAATAAAGCTATATTTAAAGAAAATTGTCCTAGGTATATAGTTCCTTAAATGCCTACTGCCTCTGAGAATGGTGTCCCAGCTTTTGAATAACTGGGACTTTTAGAGTAGGTTGATTCCTTGATGAAGAGTAAAAGCGAACACATATAAATTTTCCACGCTCTCTCTCTGACTAGGGCCAGGTAGTATTCTGCATGAGCAGCTGGTGCCACTCTCCTGTGCGGCTACCCACTGGAGGGAGCAGATAAGATGATCGTAGGAAGTGGGGAATAGAATCATAGAAGTTTAGGAATGGAAGGGACCTCAATAGGCCATCTAGTCCAATCCCCTGCACTCAACGCAGGACTATGTAATAACTAGATCATTTCCAACAGGTATTTGTCTAATGGTTAGATAGCTACATAATATTTATGTGATAACCTGAGGTGGGAACTGGTCATGCATCTGTGGATATGGAGTTGAGCCATGTCACAATGTGGAGGCATTTGTGTCCACTAATATGCATAGTGATTTATGCCAGTAAACTTTCAAATATAATTTTACCTATTTCAGAGAAAGCAGACCATATAAAACACTTTCAGAAAAGGCTCATGCTTTGTCATAATCAATTGCTTATAATGACTAAGCAATTCAAGTAAAAAGAAAAAAAAGAGAATTGATATTCTTTATAATGGATTATTCAAACTTAACTTTTGCTGCATTGGTCAAATTCTACCACCCTTACTTAGGGTATGTCTACACTATGGGATTAATCTGAATTTCTATAATTCGAATTTTGGAAACAGATTGTATAAAGTCGAATGTATGCGGCCACACTAAGCACATTAATTCGGTGGTGTACCGGGGCTAGTGTCGATTTCTGGAGCACTGCACTGTGGGTAGCTATCCCATAACTATCCCATAGTTCCCGCAGTCTCCTCCACCCATTGGAATTCTGGGTTGAGATCCCAATGCCTGATGGGGTCAAAAACATTGTCGCGGGTGGTTCTGGGTATATCCTCCCCCCTCTCCAGGGAAGCAACGTCAGACAACCGTTTCGCGCCTTTTTCCTGGGTGAATAGTGCAGATGCCATACAACGGGCCATGGAGCCCGCTCAGCTCAAGACAGCAGTCATGAACATTGTAAACACCTCGCGCGTTATCGTGCAGTTTATGCTGAACCAGAACCTGCAAAACCAGGTGGCGAGGAGTAGGCTACAGCAGCGCGGCAGCGAGAGTGATGAGGATATAGACATGGAATTCTATCAAACCGCGGGACCCGGTGCTTTGGAGATCATGCTGTTAATGGGGCAGGTTATAGCCGTGGAACGCCGATTTTGGCCCGGGAAACAAGCACAGACTGGTGGGACTGCATAGTGTTGCAGGTGTGGGACGATTCCCAGTGGCTGCGAAACTTTCGCATGCATAAGGGCACTTTCATGGAACTTTGTGACTTGCTTTCCCCTGCCCTGAAGTGCCAGAATACCAAGATGAGAGCAACCCTCACAGTTGAGAAGCGAGTGGCGATAGCCCTGTGGAAGCTTGCAACGCCAGACAGCTACCGGTCAGTCGGGAATCAATTTGGAGTGGGCAAATCTACTGTGAGGGCTGCTGTGATGCAAGTAGCCAAAGCAATCACTGAGGTGCTGCTACGAAAGGTAGTGACTCTGGGAAATGTGCAGGTCATAGTGGATGGCTTTGCTGCAATGGGATTCCCTAACTGTGGTGGGGCGATAGATGGAACCCATATCCCTATCTTGGCATCGGAGCACCAGGGTACCCAGTACATAAACCGCAAGGGGTACTTTTCAATGGTGCTGCAAGCACTTGTGGATCACAAGGTACGTTTCACCAACATCAACATGGGCTGGCCGGGAAGGGTTCATGACGCTCGCGTCTTCAGGAACACTAATCTGTTTAAACGGCTGAAGCAAGGGACTTACTTCCCGGACCAGAAAATGACCGTTGGGGATGCTGAAATGCCAATAGTTATTCTTGGGGACCCAGCCTACCCCTTAATGCCATGGCTCATGAAGCCAAACACAGGCAGCCTGGACAGGAGTCAGGAGCTGTTCAACTACAGGCTGAGCAAGTGCAGAACGGTGGTAGAATGTGCATTTGGCCATTTAAAAGGTCGCTGGCGATCGTTACTGACTCGCTCAGACCTCAGCCAAACCAATATCCCCATTGTTATTTCTGCTTGCTGTGTGCTCCACAATCTCTGTGAAAGTAAGGGGGAGACCTTTATGGCGGGGTGGGAGGCTGAGGCAAATCGCCTGGCTGCTGATTATGCACAGCCAGACACCAGGGCGATTAGAAGAGCACACCAGGAAGCGCTGTGCATCAGAGAAGCTTTGAAAACCAGTTTCATGACTGGCCAGGCTACAGTGTGAAATTTCTGTTTGTTTCTCCTTCATGAAAACCCGCCCCCTTTATTGACTCATTCTCTGTAAGGAACCCACCCTCCCCCTTCCCCCAGCTTGCTTTCAAAGGAAATAAAGTCACTGTTGTTTAAAAATCATGTATTCTTTATTAATTGATTATAAACATAGGGAGAGAATCAACCAGTTAATCTGGGTAAGGTTTGGGAGGAGGATAGGAGGGAAGTAAAAGGCCACTGAAAAAATTCAATATAATGACAGCCTTTTGGTTGGGCTGTCCACTGGGGTGGAGTGGGAGGGTGCACGGAGCCTCCCCCTCCCCCCCCCCATGTTCTTACACATCTGGGGGAGGAGGATATGGAACATGGTGACGGGGGAGGGAGGTTATACAGCAGCTGCAGCGGCAGTCTGTTATCCTGCTGCCGTTCCTGAAGCTCCACCAGATGCTGGAGCATGTCTGGTTTGCTCACGCAGCAGCCCCAGCGTTGCAGCCTGCCACCTCTCATCTCAAGCATCCCTTATGACCTCACGTTCACTGGCATCTTTCCTAAATTTAGATACCGTGTCCTTCCACTCATTCAAATGAGCTCTTTCATTGCGGGTGCATTCCATTATTTCCATTAACATCTCGTCTCGCGTCCTCTTTCTCCGCCGCCTTATCTGAGATAGCCTTCGGGACGAAGGAGGGCTTGAAAAATTTGCAGCTGCTAGAGGGAGGGTTGAAAAAAAGGAGAGACGTTTTTAAAATGATACATTTTACAGAACAATGCTTATACTCTTTCATAGTGAACAACACTATTCACATTACATAGCACATGTGATTTCAGTACAAGGTCGCATTTTCCATCTTAATATTGAGCGCCTGTGGCTTTGGTGTTAGAGATCACAGACGCAGGTCCGGGCAACAGAATTCAGCTTGCATGTGGCCAGGGTAAGCCATTGTCTTTCGGCTTCTGCGCCCTCCTTTCCCACATACCAAGCAAAGCCCGTTGACTGCTGCGGTTTTCCTGTTAACCTTCAGCAGCAGCAAACAAACTAACCCCCCCATCCAATTCTCTGGGATGATTGCTTTATCCCTCCCCCCACTGCGTGGCTGGTATCAGGGAAGATCCCTGCTAGCCAAACGCGAAAAGCTCAGGGCCAATTCCCCCACCCCCCTGCGCTTGGCTAACTGCAGGGAAGGATTTCTTTTCAGCCACAGGCAAACAGCCCAGTAGGAACGGCCACCTCTGTCCCCTTAATTAAATTCCCATATTTCAACCAGGTTACCATGAGCGATATCACTCTCCTGAGGATTACACAGCGAGATAAAGAACGGATGTTGCTTGAATGCCAGCAAACACCAGGACCATACGCTGCCAGGCTTTGTAATGCAATGATACCAGATTACTTGCTGCAAGCATGGCGTGGTCAAGTGTCCTACCATGGAGGACGGAATAAGGCTGCATTGCCCAGAAACCTTGTGGCAAGGCTTTTGGAGTACCTCCAGGAGAGCTTCATGGAGATGTCCCTGGAGGATTTCCGCTCCATCCCCAGACACGTTAACAGACTTTTCCAGTAGCTGTACTGGCCACGAATGCATCCCAAGTCCTCAGGGCAAAGTAATCATTAAAAAATGCTTGTTTTAAAAGCAACTTTTATATTTCAAAAGGTAAACTCACCTTAGGTCCCTTCCATGGGGTCATGGTCTTGGATATTGGCTTGGGAGGGTTGGGAGGGTACTTCAGTCAGGCTGAGAAAAAGATCTTGGCTATTGGGGAGAACGGAGTGCTGGGTGCTCTCCGCAAGCTCATCCTCCTCCTCCTCCTCCTCTTCCCCGTCCGCAGAATCCTCAGGTGTAGCTGATGAGATTATCCCCCGCCTTGGAATCCATGGTCAGAGGTGGGGTAGTGGTGGCGGCTCCCCCTAGAATAGCATGCAGCTCGGCGTAGAAGCGGCATGTCCGTGGCTCTGACCTGGAGCGACCATTTGCCTCCTTTGTTTTTTGATAGGCTTGTCTGAGCTCCTTGACTTTCACGCGGCACTGATCTGAGTCCCTATTGTGGCCTCTCTCCATCATGCCCATGGCGATTTTTTCAAACGTTTTGGCATTTCGTCTTTTCAAACGAAAACAGGAAATGAAATTCAAATGTTCGCGGGAGTTTTCCTGTCTACCTGGCCAGTGCATCTGAGTTCAGATTGCTGTCCAGAGCGGTCACAATGGTGCACTGTGGGACAGCTCCCGGAGGCCAATATCATCGAATTGCGGCCACACTAACCCTAATTCGAAATGAAAATATCGATTTTGGTGCTACTCCGCTCGTCGGGGTGGAGTACAGAAATCGATTTAAAGAGCCCTTTATTTCAAAATAAATGGCTTCGTTGTGTGGACGGGTGCAGGGTTAATTCGATTTAACGCTGCTAAATCCGAATTAAAGTCATAGTGTAGACCAGGCCTTATTGTGAATTGTAGGTTACTCCTTTAATAGCCTTATTGAAGAAAATTGGATTACTTATGGAATAGGTACTGCTCTGCATGAGATAAGAGTGACAGAATCTAGCCTTGTAGAATAGAGTACATGGCTAATTGTACACAATCTGCTGATTAATAAGTTTTCAAAAGACCTCCAAGGTATCCTGGAACATTCTGACCAACTTGAGGCCTAGCAACATAATTTAATAAGTTATAATTGATGCCTTTCTTTCCCCTGGTAAAGTATTTTGTTGTACATAATACAGGCAAATTATTTCTTAAGATGTTGAGTAACAAAATAACATTTAATTTATATGCATAACATGTTTGATAGTCATGTGGAGTTCACAGGAACATATTCTCCTTAGCTGCTAAAAACAAACACAAATCCAATATGTGTATACAAATACATTTCCAAGGATGAAGCACATCAAGCAGACTTTTCCAGATAGGCAGCTAGGTAGGCATACAACCAGTGGTTTTACATACAGCTAGCTGAAGCATTTAAAAGTGCAGATCTTGTCCAATCCAATGGTTTCTTGTAGATAAATTCTTAAGAGCACAGAAATGTCTAATAGGTTCTTGTAGATAGATAACAACAAACACATTTATTGTGCACTAAGTACCTACCTTCTTATCTAATGTTATCGCTGAGATATTTGTGCCCTTTTACTTGTTTGTCTTCTCACCACTGATGTATTTGCTTAGCTTTAAAACACACCTCCCATAGTCATAATGCATTCCAAGAGCAGAATCTATCATCTCGCCTAAAAAAAGCAACAAAATCAACTGGGGCATATCCCGTGCCAATGGACAGCAGTTTACCTGTCTTAGTCATTAGGTTAAATGCCATATTTTTCTCCTGGAAAATATGAGCATCAGCATGTCAAAGAGGCAATTTTGGTAGCTCAGGAGTGTTCTCAAAATTTGCATAGGAAATTAGAACTTATTTCTGAAAGAACAGCAGAACATTTAATGTGGAGGACAAGAGTTTTAAATAATAGAGACTCCTATTAGGGGAATTTATGAAGAAACTGTGAAAAGTTATAACAATAATATGTACCCTTCAATAAATTCTACTCAGTGAATATGTAAGTGGCTTTGAATCATTTATGCCTACATGCAGGAAACTGATAAATTTTGAACAAATTTAATTGAAATCACCCCTGGAGTGAGTCTGAAGGAAGGATTAAATTTAATGGTCTCACAGAGTGTCATACTGTAGCACTAGACTGCCAGCTTTGAAAGTGTGGGTTTTTTTTTTTCAAAATAAAAGATTCTAAACCTCAATCAACCCATGAATGTGAGTTTAATCACATCTAAGAAATGAAAATCACTTTACTTTGCCATGTAATGAGACTTAAAGAAGATGTTCAACCAGACAAATCACAAATTTTAGTTTCACTTAAATAGTGTGATATAGAGATACAGCATTTCAGCCATATGATTTTACTTAAAGTGTATTGCCACTTCCTAGTTCATGTAATAAACCACAGTCTTATCCTGAGAATGTTAATGGAGATAAACACCGTAGCCCCAAATCAGCACTCATTTACACCTCGACAACAGCACAAAAGTCAATAGAACAACAACAAAGGTACTATTTTGAGCTTTCAGACTTGGCTGACTCTGTCAACCTATAGATGTTTTACTGCCCAGCACTGATGGGTTAGGTCATTCACACTAATGTACATTTAAAACTTAATAGTCACAATTTCCAGTTGAAATAAAAAAGGGTGTTTTATTTATTTATTTATATTTTTTTAAAGCTGGGCAAGTAGCACCAACTATGAAGGTCACCTGACAGTTCCTATTATAAGACACTGTTTTCAGTTGCTTATAATTTTTCTGAATTTTAACCATTCAGGCCGACATTTTCCATGCCAGGTGTCCACCTAGGCTGGATTTTTATTTATTTGTTTGTTTATTTATTTTGTTTGTTTTTGTTCGATTGATTGTTTTATTTCGGCCAAAATGGTGCAGCTATTTCTGAGAAAGAGGTTGGGGAAAAATATGTGACCTTTTCTTTGAATAGCTCTAGCTACCCTCTTGCTTTGGAGGGATGGTCATGGCCTCAGTAGTGGAGATGTGCATTTTGCAGTCCCTGTGAAAAGCTGCCTAAATTTGGCCAAATTTTAAGTCTTTGAATAATCTCACTTTGCAAAGGCTCAGTAGATACTTCTTTGAGTGTAGTGACTAAAATCTCCAAAGATTCTGTCAACACTGAGCATGCTCCAAGCCGCTCATATCCTCTAGTGATGACCACACTGCACATGCACCATCCCCACAAAATGACAAAGCTGGACTTTTCCTTTAATTACTGTTCCAGGCTAGAGTGAGGCCAGGCATCAGAACAGCTAGCATGGATCCTGTCTCTCCTGTGCCTTCAGCGCCTCACCTGTTGGTGCCCATGCAGTATGGAGGAAGAAGCCATTTGATTTGAATACAGAAAGCACAAGTGCCTGACAAGTGATCCCAGGTAAAATAATGAAATGGTTGATTCAGGACTCTATAAACAAAGAATTAGAGGCTAAAACTATAACTAATGGCAGATCTTGTCAAACAAACCTGTTGTATCTTTTTTTGACAGGATTACAGGTCTGGTTGATAAAGGCAACTGTGCTGACACAGTATACTTGGAATTCCCCAAGGCATTTGACTTAGTACCACATGACATTTTAATTTAAAAACTTCCATTATGCAGAATTAACCGGGCACACATTCGATCAATTAACAACTGGCTCGCTGACAGATCTCAAACTGTAGTTGTTAGTGGAGAGATATCAATGACTGGGGCTGTATCTAGCAGGATTCCACAGGGATCTGTTCACAATCCAACAAAATACATATTTAATGCAGCCAAATGCAAGGTAATACATCTTGGAATGAAGAATGCAGATTATACCTTCTGGATGGGATAGCCTGTCTTGGAAAGCAGTGACTCAGAGAAGGATTTAGAGTCACGGTGGATAATCTGTTCAACATAAAATCTCAGTGCAATGCTCTAACAAAAAGGGCAACTCCAATCCTTGGATTTAGAAAAGTGGAATATCGAGAAGAAGCAGGAAAGTGACCTTGCCTCTGTATGCAGCATTAGCCAGACTGCTACAAGAATACTGTGTCCAGTTCTGGTGTTTGCACTTCAAACAGGATGTGGAAGTACTGGAGAGCATTCAAAGGAGGACCACCAAAATGATCCAGGAGATGGAAAACAGGCCTTACAATGTGAGGTTTAGGTAGCTCAATTTATCCAGCATATCGAAGAGAAGGTTCAGAAGTGACTTGATCGCTGTAAATAGGTACCCACACATGGAAAAATACCTGATGCAGGGGTGGGGAAGGGTGAGGGAGGGAGAGGGAAGGAGAAGGGCATTTCAACCTTGCTGACAAAGGCAGAACATGATCCAGTGGCTAGAAGTTGAAGTTAGACAAATTCAATCTTAAACTAAAATGCAATTTCTTAGCCATGGGCGTAATTAGACATTGGAACAGCTTACTCAGGCGGTGTGGACTCACCATTGCTTAGCATCTTTAAAATGAGATTAGATATCTCTCTAAAATACATGCTTTGATCCAGCTTCTGGGAGATATTATACAGCTTGTGTGGGTGTGGAGTGTGTATAAAGCTGCATGGTCATGGTGTTCCCTTCTGGCCTTGGGATCTGTGTGTCTGTAAGTTCCCATGTTCATTCCCTTCCTTCATGGATCATGGGGAGAACAAGACTGTCTGCAACAGTCTCAACATGCTCATAACACTTGCAAAGCTGCATTAAGATAATGACTATAATCCAATCTCATGCTTCATAGTTTAGCTGATTGTCTTCAGGGGTCAGGAAAGAATTTCCCCCCCAATGCACAATTGGATAGATGTATCCTGTGTTTTTGCCATCCTCTGTAAGCATCAGAGATTGGATACAGTTGTAGACACCAGGTGGAGTGGAGAAGTTCTGAGGCGATACAGAGAATTCTCATTTTAGATGCCTGGCTGGTGTGCCTTACTCACATGCTCAGGGTCTACATTGATTGCAAGATTTGGGGTTACAAAGGAATTTTCCTTCAGGACAGAATGGCAGAGACCTTCCCTCTCTCCCCCACCCTTCCTTTTGCAATATGGGGCATGGTTTGCCTGCTGGGATCATCTGGTCATATCCCTCCTAATCAATTCCTTGAGATACTGAAACTTTCAGTTCTAAATTAGGTGTGTGATGGACCGGTCAGTTTGTAACTCTGAGGTTTTACTATAGATTTAATGAGACTAAGAAAAGGAAGGAGTACAAGCAGCAGAATAAGGAAAATGGACTTAAAAAAACAGATTTTAACAAGTTGGTAAGTAACTGGTAAGTAAGGTTCTATGGGAAGAAAAATCTAAAGGAAAAAGTAGTTCAGGAGAGCAGGTGATTTCTCGGGGAGATAATATTAAAGGATCAACTTCAAATTATCCCAAAGTGAAGGAAAAATAGCAAGACGCCAATATGGCTTCCTCAGGAGCTCTTTAATGATCTGAAAATCAAAAAAGGAATCCAACAAAAAGTGGAAACATGAATGACTGCTAAGGAGGAGTACAAAAGAATAACATAAGCATGTAGGTATGCAAAGTTATTGTAGCTACGTTGGTCTGACGATATTAGGAGACAAGGTGAGTGAGGTAATATCTTTTATTGGACCAACTTCTGCTGGTTAGAAACAAGGACCTTTGATTTCCTTTCTCTTTCTCTTCTAATGTATTTAAAGAACTGCTTCTTATTGCATTTTATGTCCCTTGCTTGGTGAGAGCATCAAGCCTTTGAGCATACCCAGAGAAATTTACTCCAAGTATTACAGCTAAATACAAGGTGAAACAAATTGTTTAGCATAAGGAGTTAACACATATTTCAAGGTGAAGTTAACAATGCTCCAGTCGTGGAGGGGAAAAAAAAGAAGCTGGGGAGTGAGGGGGAGACATCATCAAATCCTTCTCCACAACTCCAAGAGAAACTCTACTACCTCATTCTCCAGGAACCCACCCCAGGAACCTTCTACATGCTTCCCAAAGGGAATCCAGACAGACCCATCATATCTGGCCATGGCACTCTTACTGAAGGAATATTGGGATTCACAGAAATCATGCTCAAACCACTTGCCACACAAAAGGTCATCTTTTTTTAGGACACTACTGACTTCTTCTATAATCTCCACAATATTATCAACCTCCCTCAGAATACTATCCTCAACACCATGGATGTCACCTTCCTACACACCAACATTCCTCACAAAAATATCATTGCTGCCTACCTCAAATATTTACAGGATAATGGACAATCCAGATATCCACCCCAAACAGATTATCAAACTCATCCATTTCATCCTCAACTATAAAAATTGTACATTAGACAAGAAATGCTTTGTCCAAACCAAGGGAATAGCCATGAGACTAGGATAGCTCCCCAATATGCCACCTTCTTCATGGGCCACCGCGAAGAAAAATGTCTGGACAAATGCAGCATAAAACCGATCATATATCAAAGGTACCTAGATGATATTTTCATCCTCTGGACTGAGGACCTAAATTTCCTGGTAGATTTTCGCCACACCTTCAACAACCACCAACCATCTATTTATTCTAGATAAAATTCTATCTAGAACACTCCCACTAAAACCAACTTCCTGGACATCACGATTAGCTTCAGCAAATGGAACCCGACCTACAAGTATATACAAGAAGCCCACGGATTGACACACCTACCTTCATATATCCAGTAACTACCCCAAACACACCAAGAAATCTGTTATCTATAGCCAGGCACTCAGATGCCAGAGAATATGCTCCAAGGAGAAATTCCAGGATATGCATCTTTACATACTTAAAACTACCTACACCAAACAAGGGGACTCCACCAGAGCAGTAAATTGTATCATGACGTGGACCACCTAAATATCGAGAGAGAAGCTGCTTCGAAACAGGAATAAAACCCCTTTTGACCATACACCTATAGTTGTTAACTACCACCCTACATTGAACCCATACGGGGTATCATCATATAATTACAATCCATACCTGATGGGGACCACATCCTGAAATAAATCTTTCCTGAACTCCCTCTTGTGGCTTCAAACTCCTGCACCCCCAACCTCTCCAAGATCATGATTAGAAGCAAGCTTCCCACGCAAAACCTGTAGACATATCTCTACTGCAATGATGAATAACACTTTCCCCTGATGCCAAAAAATCTTCAAGATCCATGGGTCCTTCACATGCCTATCACAACATTTCGTGTACCTCATCCAGTGCACTAAATGCCCTAATAACAACTATGTAGGAGAAACTAGACAATCACTACACTTTTGAATGAACTCACACAGAAAAGTCAAAAAAGACATAAAAACCCATATCAACTGCAGGTGAACACTTTTCACAAAGTGATCACTCTGTATCTGACACCTTGGTCCTCAAAGGAAACCAGTATAACACCTTCAAAAGATGAGCCTGGGAGTTCAAATTCATAATTTTCCTAAACACTAACAATCATGGACTGAATACAGGTATTGGTTTTATGGCTTATTACAACAATCTGTAACCTACTAAACATCCTCCCAGCTTTATTTTTAGCCTTATGACTAGAGCAGTGTTAACGGACCCCTTCGCCTTGAATGGTTCCTTGCAATATATGTTAACTACTTACGCTAAACAATCTGCTCAACCTTGACACTCTGAGTACTCTTCTAAGACTTGAAGAAGAGCTCTGGGTAAGCTCTAAAGCTTGTCACTAGGACCAACTAAGAGACATAAAAGGCAATAAGAAAAGGTTCTTTAAATACATTAGGAGTAAGAGAAAGACAGATGAAAGCAAAGATCCTCTATTTATCTGGGAAAGAGAGCTAATAACTGATTACATCAGAAAGGTTGAGGTGTTCAATGCATATTTTGCTTCAGTCTACACTAAAGAAGGTGACTGGAATAAGATGAATGGTGACCAGATATTCATCATAATTAATATTAATAACAAGGGGCAAGGGACAAAAGTTAAAATAAGGAAAGAACAGGTTAAAGAATATTTAAATAAATTAGATTCCTTTAAATCAGCAGGACCTCATGAAGTTCATCCTAGGTGCTTATGGACCTAGCTGAAGAAATCTCGCAAGCATTAACAATTATCTTAGAGAACGTTTGAAGAATGGGTGAGGTTCCCAGATGACTGGAGAAGGGCAAACATAATACATATTTTTAAAAAGGAAAATAAAGAGGATCCAGGGAATTATAGACTAGTCAGTACCTGGACCTTCAATACCTGGAATTTTACTGAATAAATTATTAAACAATTAATTTATAAGCACCTAGAGGATTGTAGAGGAATAGACAGCATGGATTTGTCAAGAACAAAGCATGACAAACAAACCTAATTTCTTTTTTTTAACAGGGTACTGGACTAGTGGATAGGGTAAGAAGCAGACCTGATACATCTTGATTTTAATAAGCTTTTGACACTCCTTCACATGATGTTCTCATAAGCAAATTAGAGACATGTGGTCTAGAGAAAATTACAATAAGGTGGATGCACAACTGTTAACAGACAGTACTCAAACATTAGTTATCAATCATTTGCTGTCAAACTTGGAGGTCATATCAAGTGGGGCACTGCAGAGGTTAGTCCTGGCTCAAGTTACTTTTCAAGTTACTTATTAATGACTTACATCAGTGTAATGGCATAGAGAGTACACTTATAAAGTTTGCGGACAAACTGGATAAATGATCTGAAGTAAATTCAATCATCTGGACAAACTGGAGAAATGGTCTGAAGTAAATAGGATGAAATTCAATAAGGACAAATGCAAAGTACTCAAGTTAGGAAGGAACGATCAGTTGCACACATAGAAAATGGAAAATGACTGCCTAGGAAGGAGTACTGTGGAAAGGGATCTGGGGGTCATAGTGGACCACAAGCTAAATATGAATCAACAGTGTAACACTGTTGAAAAAAAAAGTGAACATCATTCTGGTATGTATTAGCAGGATTGTTGTAAGCAAGACACAAGAAGTAATTCTTCTGCTCTGCTCTGTTCTACTCAACTCTACTACTCTAATCAGGCCTCAACTGGAGTATTGTGTCCAGTTCTGGGCACCACATTTCAGGAAAGATGTCGACAAACTGGAGAAAGTTCAGAGAAGAGCAACAAAAATGATTAAAGGTCTAGAAAATATGAACTATGAAGGAAGATTGAAACATCTGGATTTGTTTATTCTGGACAAGAGAAGACTGAGAGGGGACATGATAACAGCTTTCAAGTACATGAGAGGTTGTTACAAGTAGGAGGGAGAAAAATTGTTCTTCTTTATCACTGAAACAATGAGCTTAAATTACTGTGAGGGCGGTTTAGATTGGACATTAGGAAAAACTTCCTAATTGTCAGGGTGGTTAAGCATGGGAATAAATTGTCTAGGGAGGTTGTGGAATATCCATCATTGGAGATTTTTAAGAGCAGGTTAGACAAACACCTGTCAGGGATGGTCTAGATAATACTTAGTTCTGTAGTGCAGGGGACTGGACTAGATGATCTCTTGAGGTCCCTTCCAGTCCTATGACTCTATGATTCTATGACTTGGATAATGGAGTGAAAAGTATGCTTATAAATTTTGCAGATGACAAGATGGGAGGGGTTGCAAGCACTTTGGAAGACAGGATTAGAATACAAATGACCTTGACATATTGGAGAATTAGTCTGAAATAAATAAGATGAAATTCACTAAAGTACTTTACTTAGGAAGGAAAAAAATCAAATACACAACTCCAAAATAAAAGGTTTCAGAGTAGCAGCCGTGTTAGTCTGTATCCGCAAAAAGAAGAACAGGAGGACTTGTGGCACCTTAGAGACTAACAAATTTATTAGAGCATAAGCTTTCGTGGACTATAGCCCACTTCTTCGGATGCATATGCATCCGAAGAAGTGGGCTATAGTCCACGAAAGCTTATGCTCTAATAAATTTGTTAGTCTCTAAGGTGCCACAAGTCCTCCTGTTCTTCTTTTAACTCCAAAATAGTGAATAACTGGCCAGGTGGTAATGTAACTGAAAAGGATCTGGGGAGAATAGTGGATCACAAATTGATTATGAGGCAACAGTGTGATGCAGTTGGAAAAAAGGCTAATGTGATTCTAGAGTATATTAACAGGAATGTCATATGTAAAACACAGAAGGTAATTGTCCCACTCTACTTGACATTGGTGGGGCCTCAGCTGGAGTATTGTGTCCAATTGGGCACCACAATTCAAGAAAGATGTGGACAAATTGAAGAGAGTCCAGAGGAGAGAAACAAAAATGATGAAAGTTTTACAAAACCTGTGAGGAAACATTAAAAAATCTGGGCATATTTAATCTTGAGAAAAGAAGACTGAGAGGAGACCTGATACCTATCTTTATTTTAAGGATGTTATAAAGAGAATGGTAATCAATCGACCCCCATGTCCACTGAAGGTAGGAGAAGAAGTAATGAGCTAAATCTTCAGCAAAGGAGATTTAGGTTAGATATTATGAAACACTTTCCCATTACAAGGGCAGTTAATCTCAGGAATAGGCTTCCAAGGCATGTTGTGGAATCCCCATCACTGAAGTTTTTTAAGAACAGTTTGGATGAATACCTGTCAGGGATGGCCTAGGTTTACTTGGTCCTGCCTCAGTGCAGGGGGCTGGACTTGATGACTTCGCTAGGATCCTTCCAGACCTTCATTTCTGTGATTTTATGTTTTTATTAAAACTGGGAGTGGGAGCCAAAGGGTGGGGGCATAGGGGAGAGGAAACTGGAACTGTCAAGTGGGGAGACTTGTCTTGGGAGACAGAGGGAGGAGGGAAGGCTGGGACTGGTAGTTTGGGAGAGTTTTGGACTGGAAGCTAGTGAGGTAGATGGTGCGGGAGGGGGACAGGCATACAGTTGGCTGGGGAGGATGATGACACTGAGATTAGAAGATCTGGGGGTGTCTGGGACTGGCTAGACAAGGAAACTGAAACAAAGAAATAATGTGGGAGGATGCAGGCAGAGATGAGTGAGACATATCTGACAAGGAGCTGGGGATGAGGGGGAAACTGGAACTGGTGGGCAAAGGGACTGGGGCAATGAGTCAGGAAAGGGGTGGAGGGAGGCAAAAATGGGATGAGGAGTCTGGATGGGGGACTGGGAGCCACTAAGGAGGGAGCGGAGAGACAGATTGGAGGAAAAGTTGGAATGGGGGAATTGGGACTGGCTAGGCAAGGAGACTGGGACTGAGTGTACAGAGTGGGAAAGAGGGTGTGTGCAAAGGCTATGGAAGTTGAGAGGAGTGACTGGGACTCCGGCAGTGAGACTAGGAAAATTGATACCAGTCTTAGAAGACTGAGGAGTGGAGACTGGTACTAGGTAGGCAAGAGAATGGGACTGAGGCAAGGAGCCAGGGGTGGGAAAGACTCATAACTGGAACAAATTGAAGAGAATGAGTAGGAGTCCATGGCCCCTAGAGCACACTCCTCTCCAGAGCCAGGAATGGAACTCAGGATCACTGAGTGTCACCATTCCTCTGTGTCAGTTAATATGTGAAACCTATTGGCAAAGTGTGTGTCTCACCCACTTCCAATGCTGGTCCCACTGAGGATGACACCCTACTATTGCTATCAGTTACTCTATCAGCTCAAGTGTCAGAGGTCTGTGCTGTGGAACTACAGGTTCCAACACTGCTTTTTACATAGATGTTCGTGAATATGGTGCCACATGATGGAAATTGCTTTTTCAGTCAGTGTCTTCACACAGAAAATGACATTAAAATAACATTATTAAGATTATGAAGTCAAGCACTCATGTGCCTAAATACCTCCAAGGATCTGGGGCTTCCTAACTTTTAACTGCCATATAAAGTGGGAGTTAAGCACCTAAATATCTTGGAGGACCTGGGCCAAAATGCCTGTGCAACCTTAATTCATCCCCCTGTGCATATGAATTATGATACCGACTTTAATAACATGATCATACCTTTTTTTGCCTCAGTACAAAGCCCCTGACTAGGGGGAGCAGAGTTTTGGAGGAACTACAGCATTAAATGCCTTATCATATATAATAATGTTTATATATCTACAAACTGAACTTAATGAATGTATTGGTCTTCAGTCTCTGTCACTGTGACAAAGAGGCCCTTTAGACTACTCATAGGCTTTAAGGCCAAAAGGGACCATCGTGATCATCAAGTTTGCTAGATGATCCTGCTGCTCCTCATAAGCGATAGAACATCATCCACCCACTCTTGTACTAGACCCATTACCTTTGGCTTAGTTACTGAAGTAATCAAATCATGATTTTACACTTCAAGTTAAGGATAATCAATCATTTACTCTAGTTCAAACCAGCAAGTTGCCTATGCCCCATGCTGAAGAGTAAGGAGAAAAAACCCTAACGTCTCTACCAGTCTAATCTGGGGGGAAATTACTTTCTGATCCCAAATATACCAGTCAGTTAGACCATGAGCATGTCAGCAAAACCCACCAGCCAGATACTTGGGAAAGAATTCACTGTACTAACTCAGAGCACCCCCATCCAGTGTCCTATCTCTGGCCTTTGGAGCTATTTGCTACTACCAGTCTCAGATGGGCCACATGACATTGTAGGCAACCTTGTCATAGCATCCCCTTCATAAACTTATCAAGCTCAGTCATGAAATCAGTTATGTTTTTTGCCCCCAATGCTCCCCTTGGGAGGCTGTTCTAGAACTTCTCTCCTTTGATGGTTAGAAACCTTTGTCTAATTTCAAGCCAAAACTTGTTGATGACCAGTTTATATCCATTTGTTCTAGTGACAACATTGGGTCTTAACTTAAATAACTACTCTTCCTCCCTGGTGTTTATCCATCTGATGTATTTATAAAGACTGAGAGCAATCATATTTCCCCTCAGTCTTCATTTGGGTAGGCTAAACAAGCTAAACTCTTTAGTCTCCTCTCCTAAGGTAGGTTCTCCATTCCTTGGATCATCTCAGTACCTCTTCTCTGCACCTATTCCAGTTTGAATTCATCTTTCTTAAAGATGGGAGACCCAAACTGCAGACTGTATTCCAGATGAGGTCTAACCAGTGCATTGTATAATGGTACTAATACTTCCCTGTCTCTACTGGAAATCCTCACCTGAGTGATACTAGGATTGCATTAGCTTTTTTCACGGCCACATCACATTGGCGGCTCATAGTCATCCTGTGATCAACCAATACACCCCAGTCTTTCTCCTCCTCTGTCACTTCCAACTGATATGTCTTCAACTCATAGCAAAAATTCTTGTTGTTAATCTCTAAGTGCATGCCTTTGCACTTTGCATTATTAAATTTCATCCCATTTCTATTACTCCAGTTTTCAAGGTCATCCAAATCTTCTTATGTGATATTCCAGTCCTCCTCTATTAGGAATACCTCCCAACTTTCTTTCATCTACAAATTTTATTAGCATATGCCCAGTTTTTGTGCCAAGGTCATTAATGAAAATGTTAAATATGATTGGCCCCAAAACCAGTCCCTGAGGAGCTCCACTAGTAACCCTCCTCCCCTGACTGTTCACCTTTCAAATATGACCTACTGTACTCTCCCCTTTAACTAGTTCCTCACCCACCTTTCAGTTCACAAATTAATCCTCATGTTCTCCAATTTAATAGAATAGAATATCAGGGTTGGAAGGGACATCAGTAGGTCATCTAGTCAACACCCCTGCTCAAAGCAGGACCAATCCCCAGACAGATTTTTGTCCCAGATCCCTAAATGGCCCCCTCAAGGATTAAACTCACAATGCTGGGTTTAGTAGGCCAATGCTCAAACCACAGAGGTATCCCTCCCCCAAGAAAATTTAACTAATAATTTCCCATGTGGACCTGTATTGAATGCCTTGCTGAAATCTAAATAGATCTACTGCCTTTCCTTTGTCTAAAAAATTGGTTATATTCTCAAGGAAAGAGATCAGATTGGTCTGACCTGATCTACCTTTTGTAAAACTATGTTATATTTTATCCCAATTACCATTTACCTCTACCTCCTTATCTACTTTTTCAAAATTTGTTCCAAGACCTTGAATACAACTGAGGTCAAACTAACAGGCCTGCAGTTTCCCAGATTACTTCCCCCCCCCCCTTTCTTAAAAATATGTACTGTATTAGTAATTCTCCAGTCATAGTGTATGACCCCTGAATTTGTCTACCAGGGAGTACTGCTAACAATGGGAAGGCATTTCAACCCTATGCCAGCAGTTTGCCCACCTCTGGCAGCCCTGGGCCAACAGGATTTCTGGTGGCAAGGATCTGATGTGTCCTCTAGAAGGCCAGGGGACAAATAGCCAGAACAGGGAATCAGACAAAAAGCAGTGACCTGCACCTACAATGAAGCCCCATATCATAAAAGTAGCAAAACTGAATGCATCCAGTTTGAAAGATAAAAGTATGGAAGTAACTGATATGATGGTAAGGAGATGTGTTGATGTTGATGTTCTTGGAAGTAAAAGGCTAGGTGAGGAAGATGGTGCTTGAAGTTATTAGAGTAAGTGACAGACTGGTGGCTGTACCAGTCCAATATAGACTCTGTTATGTTTGTGATATCAGCATATGCACCTCTACTAAGATGTGATGAAAAAGAGAACAGGAGTACTTGTGGCACCGTAGAGACTAACAAATTTATTAGAGCATAAGCTTTCGTGGACTACAGCCCACTTCTTCGGATGCATATAGAGTGAAACATATATTGAGGAGATATATATACACACATACAGAGAGCATGAACAGGTGGGAGTTGTCTTACCAACTCTGAGAGGCCAATTAAGTAAGAGAAATTTTTTTTTTCTCTTACTTAATTGGCCTCTCAGAGTTGGTAAGACAACTCCCACCTGTTCATGCTCTCTGTATGTGTGTATATATATCTCCTCAATATATGTTTCACTCTATATGCATCCGAAGAAGTGGGCTGTAGTCCACGAAAGCTTATGCTCTAATAAATTTGTTAGTCTCTAAGGTGCCACAAGTACTCCTGTTCTTTTTGCAGATACAGACTAACACGGCTGCTACTCTGTAACATGAAAAAGAGAATTAGAGTTACAACAAGACTTGAAGGCACGAGCGGACACTGCAACCCTGAGGATATACAGACTTCGGTGCTGCCAATCTGAATGCACATCCCATCAAAAACAGAAGAGGGTATGAAATGTGTTTAGGAAAAAGCTGTGTAGGCACCATGAATGAGGATGGGAAAGCACTACTAGACAAATGTATTGCCAACCAATGGATGATAGCCAATACATGGGTCCAAAAATAGGATGAACCATTTGGTACATCAGTGGTAGGAACAAAAGTCAGATTGATATGATGTTGGTGAGGACACAGCTGAGTTGAGTTATGGAATACAAAGCGATACCTAGTGAGATGGTAGTGCTGTAGCACAAACCCCTTGTAGCAAAGATTGTGGCAGAATGTTGGACAAGGGGGGAACTAAGCTCAAAAGAAACAAGATTAAAGTATGGGATGTTAGGGAGAAATGTAGCAGAAAAATTTGTACAGATAGTACAGGAGGAGTGTCCAGAAATAGATTTGGTATCACCCGAAGAGGAGTGGAACCATCTCAAAAGAACATGGTTTTTGGTGGTCGATGATGGAGACAGGGAAAACCAAAGGAAAGAGAGAATTGGTGGTGGACTTGTGAAGTGCAAATAGCAATCTGAGGTCTTGGCTACACTTGCAGCTGTACAGCACTGTAAGGTAAACCTGTCTTCGTACAGCTGAGTAGGGAAAAGCGCTGCAGTCTGTCCACACTGACAGCTGCCAGCGCAGTGGTGTGGCCACACTTGCAACATTTGCAGCTGTGTTGGGAGCGGTGCATTATGGGCAGCTATCCCAGCATTCATGTGGCTGCAACGTGCTTTTCAAAATGGGGGTGGGGTGGAGTGTGACAGGGAGTGTGGGGGGAGAGAGAGTGCTTTTTGGAGCGTGTCAGCACTCTATTTTGCAAGTTCCGAACTCCCGGCCCCCTGCTCATTCATTCATTCATTCATTCATTCAAAGCAAACAGCAAAATGTTTGCTTTTTCTCTGTTGTACGAGCTTTGAAACTGGCACTTCCGCAT
This sequence comes from Chrysemys picta bellii, assembly GCF_011386835.1. Taxonomy (NCBI): domain Eukaryota; kingdom Metazoa; phylum Chordata; order Testudines; family Emydidae; genus Chrysemys; species Chrysemys picta. The sequence goes on from NC_088792.1 coordinate 125,042,385, forward strand.
TCCTGCAGCCGGTCACAACAATGGAGAGGATTGGCCACTTGACAAGGTGATTAGTACAGCACTGCAAGCATTTACACTCACACCCTTGAGTCGTAGCCACTCCGCTGTATTTCTTATGCTTCTCGGGGAGGTGGAGAACCTGCAGCGGTGTACCCAGGGAGATACAGTGCTGTAAGTGCCCTGCCACTGTGGACAGGGAGTAGGGTGACCAGACGTCCCGATTTTATCGGGACTGTCCCGATATTTCCTTGTTTGTCCCGCGTCCCGACCGACATGCGGTCGGGACACTGGACAAACAAGGAAATGCCCCGGAGCCCGGAAGTACTCGCACCCCCCCACCCCGACTCCGCCCCCTCCTCCCCCGATTGGCTCCCTCCCCGAATCCCCGCCTCTTCCCCGGGCTCACCATTCCCCCTCCCTCCACAAGCGCTGGAGGGAGGCCCGGGAGACGCAGGGGGAGCGTAGGGCCGGGGTGAGGAAGAGTCCGGCCTGGTCCCGAGCAGGCAGGACTCAGTTGGGTGGTTGGGAGAGGAGGGGGGCGGCCCGCGGGGCCAGGCGGCGGCTGTTGTTCTCCCCCCCCGGGCAGCGGGACTCGGGAGCAGCCGCTGCTGCAGCTCCCACTGCCACGGGGGAGGAAGCGGCCATGGCACTCCGCGGCTGCGGTGCCTCCGAACCCCCCGAGACGGGGCCTGCTGCAGGGACCCAGCAGCGCGTACGCTGGGCCCAGCCCCTGGCCGGTCGCGTCTGGGCTGCTGCCCAGCTGGTGCTATCCCGCGGCGGCCCCGGGGCGGAGGCATCGGCAGCCCAGCCCCGTTCGTTCCCCTGCGGGACGGGGGGGCTGGGGCCTGCTGCCCCCACTCCGGGGCCGCCGCGGGATAGCACCAGCTGGGCAGCAGCCCAGACATGACTGGCCAGGGGCTGGGCCCAGCGTGTGCGCTGCTGGGTCCCCGCAGCAGGCCCCGGCTCGGGGGGTTCGGGGGCGCCAGAGCTGCAGCCGCGGAGCGCCATGGCCGCTTCCTGCCCCCGCGGCAGTGGGAGCTGCAGCAGCGGCTGCTCCCGAGTCCTGCTGCCCGGGGGTGAGAATAGCCGCCACCTGGCCCTGCGGGTCGCCCCCCTCCTCTCCCAACCACCCAACTGAGTCCTGCCTGCAAGGGACCAGGCCGGACTGTTACTCACCCCGGCCCCGCGCTTCCCCTGAGTCTCTCGGGCCTCCCTCCAGCGCTTGCGGAGGAAGGTTTTTTTTTTTGGCCACGCCCCCCGTCACGCCCCCCCCCCCGTGTCACCCCCCCCCCCCCCCCCCCGCGTCCCGATATTTGTCTTGGGTGATCTGGTCACCCTAACAGGGAGTGAGTTATAGCGCTGGGGGAGGCTTTACAGTACTGTAACTTGCAAGTGTAACCAAGGCCTTAAATAAGAAAATGATGCATAAAAATTGAATCAACTAGGTGTAAATGAAAATGAATACAAAGAAGCAAAGTGAGTTGTCAAGCAAGCAAGGAAGAAGGCCAAAGAGAATGCCTTAGAAGACTTGTATGCCAAGCTTGTAAATGAGCCATAGCTGATTGGCCAAAAGATCTATAGCATTGAAAAAAATAGAGATAAAGGGAAGGAGGATGGTATTGTAACACCATTTGTAAATGATGATCAGGAGAGACTTCTAATAACACCTGAACAAGGGAAGTATTGTGTAGTAGAAAGGGAGCCTGAGACATTAGCCCTTGTATCAGAGGCCCAGTGTGAGACCTGAACTAACATAGTGGTAAAGCCTCACTAATATAAAGTTAGCAAGAGACAAGCTGTGAGCAGAAGTCAGGCTCTACCTGCGTGCAGGCTCACAGAACCTGGCAAGAACAGGGCTGGTATTGCAAAATCACACACATTCCTGAGAAAGGCTAGTCACAGGAAACTCATGCAAGCACATTCCAGAAGGATTGTATCAGAACACCCCCATACCAATACATTCCCCAAAGAAAACAGGAACAGATTGACCTCTTTGAAGATAAGGTCAAGATGGCAGTATGATGGATAGAGATGTTTTGATCGAACCAACATGTACAAGGTAATGGGTGGTAACTAACAACATCAGAGGGTGGCAACTAACTAACAGAGTGGCAATAAGTAGCTTGTTTGTATTGGTGTATAAAATGGAGTCTCAAAAAGATTGTCTTTGTCCAGCCTACAGGGCAGTGGAAAGTCCCACCATTGACACAGCTGCATCCATTGTCATGGGCATACATGTCTTAGGGTATGTCTACACTACGAAATTAGGTCAAATTTATAGAAGCCGGTTTTATAGAAATTGGTTGTATACAGCCGATTGTGTGTGTCCCCACATAAAATGCTCTAAGTGCATGAAGTCGGCGGATCGCGTCCACAGTACCGAGGCTAGCGTCGACTCCCGGAGCGTTGCACTATGGGTAGCTATCCCACAGTTCCCGCAGTCTCCACTGCCCATTGGAATTCTGGGTTGAGATCCCAATGCCTGAATGATGCAAAACAGTGTCGTGGGGGGTTCTGGGTATATGTAGTCAGGCACCTCCCCCTCCGTCAGAGCAACGGCAGACAATCGATTCACGCCTTTTTACCTGGGTTACCTGTGCAGACAACATACCACGCCAAGCATGGAGCCCGCTCAGCTCAGCTCAGCGTCACCATATGTCCTCTGGGTGCTGGCAGACGTGGTACTGCATTGCTACACAGCAGCAGCTAATTGCCTTTTGGCAGTAGACAGTGCAGTATGACTGGTAGCCTTCATCGGCGATCTGGGTGCTGGCAGACGTGGGGCTGGCAGACGTCGGGCTGCATTGCACACAACAGCAGCCCCTTGCTTTTGGTAGAAGATGGTATATTACAACTGTTATCCGTCGTCATCATACTGCAGTGGCTGTCAATCATGGGCACCTGGGCAGACATGCTCAGTCCTATCAAACTGTCTTGATGATGATGGCTATCAGTTGTAGTATGCTATTTTCTGCCAAGCGCCCAGTATTTTCTGCCAAGCACCCAGAAGATGCCAATGGCTATCAGTCATGCTGCACCGTCTGCTGCCAGCTTAAGATGTAAAAATAGATTTGTTCTGTATTCATTTGCTTCCCCCTCCCTCCGTGAAATCAACAGCCTGCTAAACCCAGGGATTTGAGTTCAATCTTTGGGGGGGCCATTCTGTGTGACAGTTGTTTGTGTTTCTCCCTGATGCATAGCCACCTTTCTTGATTTTAATTCCCTGTACCTGTACGCCATGTCGTCACTCGCCCCTCCCTCCCTCCGTCCGTCAGATACTAGTTTCGCGCCTTTTTTCAGACCAGATGCCATAGCACTGGGATCATGGAGCCCGCTCAGATCACCGCGGCAATTATGAGCACCATGAACACCACGCGCATTGTCCTGGAGTATATGCAGAGCCAGGACATGCCAAAGCAAAACCAGGACCAGCTGAGGAGGCGATTGCAGCGCGGCGATGAGAGTGATGAGGAAATTGACATGGACATAGACCTCTCACAAAGTACAGGCCCCAGCAATGTGCAAATCATGGTGTTACTGGGGCAGGTTCATGGTGTGGAACGCCGATTCTGGGCCCGGAAAACAAGCACAGACTGGTGGGACCGCATTGTGCTGCAGGTGTGGGACGATTCCCAGTGGCTGCAAAACTTTCGCATGCGTAAGGGCAGTTTAATGGAACTTTGTGACTTGCTTTCCCCTGCCCTGAAGCACCAGAATACCAGGATGAGAGCAGCCCTCACAGTTGAGAAGCAACTGGCGATAGCCCTGTGGAAGCTTGCAACGCCAGACAGCTACCAGTCAGTCGGAAATCAATTTTAAGTGGGCAAATCTACTGTGGGGGCTGTTGTGATCCAAGTTGCCAGGGCAATCAAAGACCTGGTGATATCAAGGGTAGTGACTCTGGGAAACGTGCAGGCCATAGTGGATGGCTTTGCTGCAATGGGATTCCCAACCTGTGGTGGGGCGATAGATGGAACCCATATCCCTATCTCGTCACCGGAGCACCAAGCCACCGAGTACATAAACCGCAAGGGATACCTTTGAATGCTGCTGCAAGCCCTGGTGGATCACAAGGGACGTTTCACCAACATCAACATGGGATGGCCGGGAAAGGTACATGATGCTCGCGTCTTCAGGCACTCTGGTCTGTTTCGAAAGCTGGAGGGACTTTCTTCCCAGACCAGAAAATAACCGTTGGGGATGTTGAAATGCCTATCGTTATCCTTGGGGACCCAGCCTACCCCTTTATGTCATGGCTCATGAAACCATACACAGGCAACCTGGACAGTAGTCAGGACCTGTTCAACTACAGGCTGAGCAAGTGCCGAATGGTGGTGGAATGTGGATTTGGACGTTTAAAAGCACGCTGGCGCAGCTTACTGACTCACTCAGACCTCAGCGAAAAGAATATCCCCATTGTTATTGCTGCTTGCTGTGCGCTCCACAATATCTGTGAGAGTAAGGGGGAGATATTTATGGCGGGGTGGGAGGTTGAGGCACATCGCCTGGCCGCTGATTACGTGCAGCCAGACACCAGGGCGGTTAGAAGAGCACAGCAGGGCACGGTGCGCACCAGAGAAGCTTTGAAAACGAGTTTTGTAACTGGCCAGCCTATGGTGTGAAACTTCTGTTTGTTTCTCCTGAATGAACCCTCCGCCCCACCCCCCCCCACAGTTCACTCTACTTCCCTGTAAACCAACCTCCCTGCCCTCCCCTCCACTTCGAGCACCACTTGCAGAGGCAATAAAGTCATTGTTACTTCACATTCATGCATTCTTTATTAATTCATCACACAACTAGGGTGATAATTGCCAAGGTAGCCCAGGATGGGTAGGGGAGGAGGGAAGGAAAAGGACACACTGCAGTTTAAGACTTTAACTCTTATTGAAGGCCAGCCTTCTGATGCTCGGGCAATCATCTGGGGTGGAGTGACTGGGTGGCCGGAGGCCCCCCACCGTGTTCTTGGGCGTCTGGGTGAGGAGGCTATGGAACTTGGGGAGGAGGGCTCTTGGTTACACAGGGGCTGTAGCTGTGGTCTCTGCTCCTGCTGCCTTTCCTGCAGCTCAACCATACGCTGGAGCATATCAGTTTGATGCTCCAGCAGCCGGAGCATCGACTCTTGCCTTCTGTCTGCAAGCTGACGCCACCTATCATCTTCAGCCCGCCACTTGCTCTGTTCAGCCCGCTATTCAGCCCGCCACCTCTCCTCTCGTTCATACTGTGTTTTTCTGTAGTCTGACATTGACTGCCTCCACGCATTCTGCTGTGCTCTTTCAGCGTGGGAGGACATCTGGAGCTCCGTGAACATATCATCCCAAGTCCACTGTTTTCTCCTTCTAATCTTCGCTAACCTCTGTGAAGGAGAAACATTTGCAGCTGGTGGAGGAGAAGGGAGAGGTGGTTAAAAAAGACACATTTTAGACAACAATGGGTACACTCTTTCACGTTAAATTTTGCTGTTCACATTACACAGCACATGTGCTTTCATTACAAGGTCGCATTTTTCCTCTTATATTGAGGACCTGCCGGTTTGGTGTGAGAGATCACTCACGCAGTGCCAGGCAACAGATTTTGGCTTGCAGGCAGCCATGGTAAGCCACAGTCTTTTAGCTTTTTTAACCTTCTTAACATGTGGGAATGGTTTCAAACAGTAGCGCCCTCATTTCCCATACCAAGCACCCATTGGGTTGGCCATTTAAAATGGGTTTGCAATGTAAAAGGAGGGGCTGCGGTTCCCAGGTTAACATGCAGCATAAATCCAACTAACCCCCCTTCCCCCCCACACCCAATTATCGGAGATGATCACGTCACCCCTCCCCCCCACCGTGTGGCTAACAGCGGGGAACATTTCTGTTCAGCCGAGCAGGAACGGGTACCTCTGAATGTCCCCTTAATAAAATCACCCCATTTCAACCAGGTGACCATGAATGATATCACTCTCCTGAGGATAACAAAGAGAGATAAGGAATGGATGTTGTCTGCATGCCAGCAAACACCGGGATCATACGCTGCCATGCTTTGTTATGCAATGATTCCAGGCTACGTGCTACTGGACTGGTGTGGTAAAATGTCCTACCATGGCGGACGGGATAAGGCAGCCCTCCCCAGAAACCTTTTGCAAAGGCTTTGGGAGTACATGAAGGAGAGCTTTCTGGAGATGTCCCTGGAGGATTTCCACTCCATCCCCATACACGTTAACAGACTTTTCCAGTAGCTGTACTGGCCGTGATTGCCAGGGCAAATGAATCATTAATCATTAAGCACGCTTGCTTTTAAACCATGTGTAATATTTACAAGGTACACTCACCAGAGGTCCCCTGTGTGCCCTCAGGGTCTGGGAGCATGCCTTGAGTGAGTTCAGGGGTTACTGGCTCCAGGTCCAGGGTGATAAACATATCCTGGCTGTTGGGGAAACCGGTTTCTCCTCTTCCTTGCTGCTGTGAGCTATCTACATTATCTTCATCCTCCTCTTCCTCGTACCCTGAACCCTCTTCCCTGAGTGTTTCTCCAGAGACGAAGTCATAGCACACGGTTGGGGTAGTGGTGGCTGCACCCCCTAGAATGGCATGCAGCTCCGCGTAAAAGCGGCATGTTTGCGGCTCTGCCCTGGACCTTCCGTTTGCCTTTCTGGCTTTGTGGTAGGCTTGCCTTAGCTCCTTAATTTTCACACGGCACTGCTGTGTGTCCCTGTTATGGCCTCTCTCCTTCATGGCCTTGGAGACCTTTTCTAATATTTTGCCATTTTGTTTACTGCTACGGAGTTCAGCTAGCACTGATTCGTCTCCCCATATGGTGAGCAGATCCCGTACCTCCCGTTCGGTCCATGCTGGAGCTCTTTTGCGATCCTGGGACTCCATCACGGTTACCTGTTGTGACGTTATTGATATAACGTCACAGTATTCTTGCCGCCAAGTTAAAGAAGTATGGGCTGGATGAATGGACTGTAAGGTGGATAGAAAGCTGGCTAGATCGTCGGGCTCAACGGGTAGTGATCAATGGCTCCATGTCTAGTTGGCAGCTGGTTTCAAGCCGAGTGCCCCAAGGGTCGGTCCTGGGGCCGGTTTTGTTTAATATCTTTATTAATGATCTGGAGGATGGTGTGGACTGCACTCTCAGCAAGTTTGCAGATGACACTAAACTAGGAGGCGTGGTAGATACACTAGAGGGTAGGGATCGGATACAGAGGGACCTAGACAAATTAGAAGATTGGGCAGAAAAAAACCTGATGAGGTTCAACAAGGACAAGTGCAGAGTCCTGCACTTAGGACGGAAGAATCCCATGCACTGCTACAGACTAGGGACCGAATGGCTAGGTAGCAGTTCTGCAGAAAAGGACCTAGGGGTCACAGTGGAGGAGAAGCTGGATATGAGTCAACAGTGTGCTCTTGTTGCCAAGAAGGCTAACGGCATTTTGGGCTGTATAAGTAGGGGCATTGCCAGCAGATCGAGGGACGTGATCGTTCCCCTTTATTCGACATTGGTGAGGCCTCATCTGTAATACTGTGTCCAGTTTTGGGCCCCACACTACAAGAAGGATGTGGAAAAATTGGAAAGAGTCCAGCGGAGGGCAACAAAAATTATTAGGGGTCTGGAGCACATGACTTATGAGGAGAGGCTGAGGGAACTGGGATTGTTTAGTCTCCAGAAGAGAAGAATGAGGGGGGATTTGATAGCAGCCTTCAACTACCTGAAGGGGGGTTCCAAAGAGGATGGAGCTCGGCTGTTCTCAGTGGTGGCAGATGACAGAACAAGGAGCAATGGTCTCAAGTTGCAGTGGGGGAGGTCCAGGTTGGATATCAGGAAAAACTATTTCACTAGGAGGGTGGTGAAACACTGGAATGCGTTACCTAGGGAGGTGGTGGAGTCTCCTTCCTTGGAGGTTTTTAAGGCCCGGCTTGACAAAGCTCTGGGTGGGATGATTTAGCTGGGAATTGGTCCTGCTTTGAGCAGGGGGTTGGACTAGATGACCTCTTGAGGTCCCTTCCAACTCTGATATTCTATGATTCTATGATAATCTGGGACCATAGAGATCATTGTTGCAACCACGGTCCTGTAGTGGCACACAAATCTTGTATAAAGGGGGTCAAATGGGGTGTCTAAGACAAGGTTATGGTTTACTGGTTATGATTATGCTGTCTATATGTGTGTATCACTTTTGTAGTTGAAGTTATGAATATTGGCTCTCTACTGTCTGTATTTCAAACTTATGCTATGCTGCTGGGTGACATCCCAGACAAACTGGTGTTAGCTCTGCCTAGCCTGCTTGATGGCCCATTAAGGACCATCAGCTATACAATGGGCCCATTGAGAGAAGGCAGATACGCCTTGTAACTCAGCAAAGTATGCAGGGACTGGCCCATGTGACTCCAGACTCCATTTTGCTGTAATTTTCCACAGTAAGAACAAAGAGGTGTTCTTACACCTGGAAAAGACTATATAAGGCTGATGCCTCATCTCCATCTTGTCTTCAATCCTGCTTCATACCTCTGAAGGAACTTTGCTACAAGCTGAAGCTTTGAACAAAGGACTGAGGACCCATCCCAGCGGGGGATGTATTCCAGAGACTTGATTTGAACCTGCAGTTTATTCCATCGCTGCTGCAAGCCTGAACCAAGAACTTTGCCATTACTGTATGTAATTGATTCCATTTAACCAATTCTAACTCTCATCTCTATCTTTTTCCTTTTATGAATAAACCTTTAGATTTTAGATTCTAAAGGATTGGCAACAGCATGATTTGTGGGTAAGATCTGATTTGTATATTGACCTGGGTCTGGGGCTTGGTCCTTTGGGATCAGGAGAACCTTTTTCTTTTACTGGGGTATTGGTTTTCATAACCATTTGTCCCCATAACGAGTGGCACTGGTGGGAATACTGGGAAACTGGAGTGTCTAAGGAGATTGCTTGTGAGACTTGCGGTTAGCCAGTGGGGTGAGACCGAAGTCTTCCTAGTCTGGCTGGTTTGGTTTGCCTTAGAGGTGGAAAAAACCCCAGCCTTGGGCTGTAACTGCCCTATTTGAGCAATTTGTCCTGAGTTGGCACTCTCAGTTGGGTTCCACCAGAACCGCATTGTCACACCTGTGCTGATGAGCTCTGCGTGGTCACCTGTGCTCTCCACACTGGGCAAACAGGAAATGAAATTCAAACATTCGCGGGGCTTTTCCTGTCTACCTGGTCAGTTCATCTGAGTTGAGAGCGCTGTCCAGAGCGGTCACAATGAAGCACTGTGGGATAGCTCCCGGAGGCCAATAACGTCGAATTCCGTCCACACTACCCCGCTAAGGCCGATTTTATCACTAATCCCCTCGTCGGAGGTGAAGTAAAGAAACTGGCTTAAAGGGCCCCTTAAGTCGAAAGAAAGGGCTTCGTCGTGTGAACGTGTCCAGGCTTAATTCGATTTAACACTGCTAAAGTCGACCTAAACTCGTAGTGTAGACCAGGCCTTAGAGTCCCAGTAGAGAAGAGGCAGAAGAGGGTGGTAGGAAAGAATATCAGGGTTGGAAGGGACCTCAGGAAGTCATCTAGTCCAATCCCCTGCTCAAAGCAGGACCAATCCCCAGACAGATTTTTGCCCCAAATCCCTAACTGGCCCCCTTGAGGATTGAGCTTACAATCCTGAGTTTAGCAGGCCAATGCTCAAACCACTAAACTATCCCTCCTGCCCCCCCCAAAAAAGCAGCAAGCAATGGATGGCTTGCATAAAAGGAGATGGTAAGACGGTGGACCTTAGTGACTTCTCAGACAGATGAAGATGGAGGATGCTTGCACAACGATTCAACCCCATTTGATGTGATAAGGAAAAGAAGATATATGTTTTCACTCTGCCTTTGCTGTGAAGACCACAATAACCATCTGTGTGCCTAGGGTTTTAAATAGAAGATAATCTCTCTGTTAACATTATGCAGTATCCCATTAGTAAATGACTATTCTGGTCACCATTAGTACAGATAGGGCTCAGCTGTGCCATTATGGCACAACCCTTAATATGAGGCACTGTGAAAACCTCCTGTGTATGCAGAGGGAAAGCATTGGTGGCTTTTGGAAGGAGATAGCCCATTTGGAATAATTAGCACCCTCGGGGAGCTGAGTAAACACTAGGATGGAATACAGGGAATATGATTGTGCATGCTACAAAGGGTGCTACTCCTCACACTCACTCATCATACTGATCCCTCCTTCCAGGTACAGGCAGTGTCTGGGCCACATGGCTTGATCCTGCCAGTTGCACAAGTGTTGCTACCATGCTATTATTCTCATTTTACAGATGAACAGCTGAGGCACAGAGAGACTATGTGACTTGCCCGAGGCCACACAGGAAATCTATGGCAAAGCTGGGAATTGAATCTGGATTTTCCAAGTCCCAAGATAGAATCCTAACCACCCTCAATGAGGCATTTGCCTGTTGGTGCTATCTTGTGGATGGAATCCGCAACAGCATACAGCCCTGTGTGGTGACCCAGCCAGTGTGGAGCCCCGGTTGTGCTTGGTTTGGAGAGCTATGCACGCATGATCACCATGTAGAAGAGCAGCCCACATGTACCAAACCCTGCAGAAGAACACAGAGGTCAGAATGAGTGTGAAGATGGTGGAATCAAGACTCAGCACCACATTCCCTGACGATGTGAAAGCCAGGAGGCAGCAGGTGAATGCAGAACTCATATGTTCATAAATTCCAAAGCCAGAGGGGATGATTGTGATCACGTAGTCTTATGTACTATATAACACAGGCCATAGAGCTTCCCCAAAATAATTCTTACAGCATATCTTTTAGAATAACATCCCATCTTGATTTAAAAATTGTCAGTGATGGAGTCCACCAAGCCTTGGTAAATTATTCCAGTGATTATTTGCTCTCATTATCAAAAAGGTATGCCTTATTTTCAGTCTGAATTTGTGTAGCTTCAATTTCCAGTCATTGGATCAGGTTATACCTCTCTCTGTTAGACTGAAGAGTCCATTATTAAATATTTGTTCCCCATGTAGATATTATTAGACTGTGATCAATCACTCCCTAACCTTCTCTTTGTTTAACTAAATAGATTCAGCACCTTGGGGCTATCATTATAAGGCATTTTTCTAATCCTGTAATCATTCCCATGGCTCTTTTCTCAACCCTCTTCAATTTATCAACATCCTTCTTGAATTGTGGGCACCAGTACTGGACATAGTATTCTAGCAGCAGTTGCACCAGTGCCAATGATAGAGGTAAAATAACTTCTCTGCTCCTACTTGAGATTTGTGTTTATGCATCCCAGGATCTTTGTAGCCCTTTGGCCAAAGCATTGCACTGGGAGCTCATGTTCAGCTGATTATCCATCATGAGCCCCAAATCTTTTTTTCAGAGTTTGTGCTTCCCAAGATGAAGTCCCCCATTGTGTAAGCAAGGCCTAAATTCTTTGTTACTAGAATATGCCCCCTTCATCAAATTCCCCAGTTCCTATCAGCTTCACGTGGAGGGGTCATCTATGCAGACAGAGTCGAGGTAGGGTTCTGGAATCTGCACCAGCACCATGGCCCTGAACACAGAAATGTCTGCTAGACAATGGTGTATTTGAACTTAGGCTGGCCAACCTATAGTGTCACCATTTTAGCTAGCCAGAGAAGTGTCCCTAGGCAGGATCCCACCCCAATCCCAGCAATTCTCATGATCTTCTGAAATTACATGCTTCTCTGTAGGGGCCTGTTTCTGCCATATAAGGGGCTCCTTCTCACAGGCGGTCTTTGGTCTGCTTGACTGCAGCATGCTTGGCACACTCCCACTGGTCCTTATGCACTCAGCAGAACCCTGAGATCCACATGGCAGCAAACTCAAGTGAATGGGTAGTCATAGCAGAAGGGAAGCTTATAAATGATGTGTTTTGGCTTTGTGGAAAGTTAGGCATGGGCCACAGCATGAGCATGTCAACCATCACAGAGTAATGCAATCATTCTTTAAATAAGATTGAAACCGAATATTCATTATAATCAGATTTTGCCTCCTTTCCCTTTAAAATCCACCAGGAGATCACATCAGACTCAAAACTGGTAGGTTACATCCTGGGCTGAGGTACACAATTTAAGGTGAATCAGATGAGGTATTCTTGAATGAGGACTTTGTAAAAAAATAAAGCAGGTAAACAGTTTCAAAATTCTTATATTCTTTTTGCAACCTTGTAGCAAACAACTGAAAGATGTACAGAGATAAAACCAGTGTTGTGGGATCCCCTCACCCTACTGCCCCAGCAGAGATCTAGGGGGGATCATTTATACTCTTCTGGCCATTTTCTCCCCATCGTGTCCCCCATTATTTCCTCTCCCCATAAGAATGCCACCGAGCTCTGAGGTATTTTGTCATTTCCAATCCCTGGGACACTTAATTGTAAATTATTTTTCAAAGCTGATATTTTGACATATACAGACCGGAATCAAATTATATAATTGTGGTCTCCATTCTTTCCATGTATGCTTTTCTATATGACAGTTTATTTTATTCTTCCTTTAGTATTTAAAAATCCTTTCCCCGTGGATTTTATTTTATCTGTATGCAGTCTTATTTCTTCTTCTATGTGCTTTCAGCCTTAACTCCAGTTTAACAAAGTTCTTATCTTGAGATTGCCTTAATTTTTGAAAGAAAAGATTTGTTTGTGAGATGCTTAGAGAGCAAGGCAGGCAAGGAAAAGAACACAGTGGGCTAGATTCACAAAGGCACGGTGATTCTCAACTTTTATACACCTAGAAAATCACTGGGATTCACAAAGCCTGAGTCAAATGTTCTGGCTTCCTATATAATGATTAGAGGGAGACAGGCACCTAAGAATGGGAGTCCACCAAAACCAGTAGGTGAGATGGCTTTGTGCCTATACCCAGTGGGAGTTGCCAAGGAAAAGGATGTGTCCTAAGCCCCACCATCTCTCCCCACCCTCAAAGAGTTCAGTGCCTCTATCTGCTTCAGATTCTCAGCTGAAAACCTTCTCTTGGAGTTAGAGGTCTCCACTGTTTTTGCACACAGCAGCCACTGCATAACGTTTAGCCCCATAGTTAGAGAATACTGACAGGAGATGTGGAAGATTCCAGTGCAAGTCCCTCATCCAACTGAAAGGGAGAAAAGATTTGAATCAGGAATTGCCACCTCTGAGGTAAGTATCCTAACCACTTAGCTATGGGATATTCTGCTGTGGGGCTTCCTCAGTTTCTCCTATAGAAGTTGTTTGATTGTAGATAAATAATGAAAGAGGCATTGGAGTAAGGGGGGAGGATCCCAAGTCTCCCACATCCTGGGTGATTGTTCTAACCACCAGACTAGTCATTCTTGTGCTTGCTCTCTCTATCTGGCCCAATAATTCCTCCTCCCCTGCCCCTATCCTGGGCTGTTTTTTCAGGGCTTACCTGTGGGGCCCAATCTGGTACGCTCAGAGCATGCTTACTGGCTTTGACCCCACAGGCGATTTAGGCAGAGGAATGCCCATCTCCCCCCCAGTTTGTGCCTCACACAGAGGCTTAGGTGGCTGGACACTTAGGGTGAGGCTACAGTACGCAGGCAGATACAAAAGCACCTAGGGAACTTTTACTGAAAAAACTTAGACACCAAGTGAGTTTAGGCACCTACAGCATTTGGCAGCAGCTGGATGCGGGGTTTGTGGATACCAGTGGGTCCCGATTCATGGATTTAGGCACCTAAAGGATTCACCCTTTGTGAATCCAGCCCCTTGTACAGTAATGGAGCCAGGTGGGCTGTGGTGCTCTGTGGTGCAGTGGAAACCATGGAGAGTCAGGAATTAAGGAACCCTGTGAAGTTTAGGAGATCCATAGAACCCTGGATCCTCAGCTCTGCAATCAGCACTTGCGAGTCAACTTCCTGGTAATCTCCTCCTTTTCTCATCTACTGTGCGCTTCACTTTGATTCCTGCTTGTCCTCCAAACTCTGCATTCCTGTGAATTTTCTATGCCACCAGAGCAGTACAAAGGCTACATCTGGCCTCATATCTCTATAAATGAAAGGGCTCATTCTAGACATTGTATTGGCTTTAAATGAAAGCCTTAAATTCTCCAGACAATAGATTAAATTTCACCAAAATCACAAGAACAATTGTTCCCCACCCACATCTTTCCACAGTTAGCAACCATGTCCAAGTTTAAAGGGTGGGTGGGGTTGGAATGGTTTACTGCAAAATTCTCTTGAAAGAAATTTTATATGAAACTGTCTAGTGTTGAAGCAGCAAATGAAAAGTATTTACTCTCAAAAGCTCCTCATGTTATAAAAAGAACTTGCTCTTTGTGCTGATGGCTTGGGGACTTTTTAAGAGTTTGAGGGCTAAGGGTTCTTAACTTTTTTCAGTTTAGTTTTTAGAGTACAGTAACAGATATTGTTATAAACACAATTGCCCTCTAACTGCGTGGTTTGTGAGCCCAGAAAAAAAAAAACTGCATCTAGTACATAAACACAATAAACTCCAAATGCATGCTTTTATCCCTTTCCCCTTTCCAAATATAAAACAGTCAGCTGCTTCAAACTCTTTGATTTTTGATAGCAGGTCTTGGTTTCTAAATGTAATGTGCCCCAGGTTACTTTATACATTTTCTTGGCCTGTGATCAGGAGCACACCTGACAGATGCACACTACCTCTCCTGTCACCTGCATGTAATCCTTCATGTTTGGTATCAAAGAATCCTTCCACTAGTTGAAAGCAAATTTATCCTCAAAGGAATTTATGACAAATACAATAATTCCTTTTAATATAGGGGCTGTTTAATCCACCAACTCATTAAGTACAGTACACCTCCAGCAAACAACCATTATATCTGATTACCATATTGTACTTATATAATAGAATTAATTATTGAGTCTAAAATACATAGTTTCCTCTACACAACATCTTAGATAGTAATCTGTAGAAAGTGGTTATCCAAATGTTAATTAAGAGCAAAGGGTTCTTGCACAATAGGTTTCCTGTTCAGACACACAACTTGATTTTATTGGTGCTTTCCTTGACTAAAATAAGTTTTGGGTATGAAACTGTATAATGCTGCTAATTGTCTACATTTTTGACATTCAAATATATTTCACATGTATCCTGTTTACTTTTGATAGACATTCTATGAGTATCAGTTGCAGTATTAAATGTTGCCTTTTTATTGCATTCAGAAATTAACTGCAATTTTTCGCCTTTCCATAATGCCCAATCTCCAAACTTTGGGGTGAGGGCAGCATTTTCTCCATATGTCATAACAACACTTAAATAGGGTTAGCAATTAAATCCAGGCTTAATAGTCAGAATATATGAGCTCTATTCCTGACTCTGCTATTGACGTGCTGTCTGACCTTGAGTAAGACACTTCAGCACCCCTGTGCCTTGGTTTCCCAGCTTTTTAATTGAGGATGATAATTAAAATACCTTTTAGTATTTTAGTCAGGAACTTTCCATCAAAATTCCACAGAATTTTTGTTTTGCTGAATTTTTTTGATTTTTCATCGGAGAAATCAACATGAAATACTTTGTTACAGGTTAAGCTGACTCAATCAAAACATTTTGGTTTGATGAACTGAATCAAAATATTTTGTGTCAGTTCCACATTAATGTGTGTCTGCCTGAGCTGCCATGGTTTGTTGCAGAAGCTGTAGTTCAGGCACCTGATTCCACCATTCTTCTTTGTGGGCTGGGCTGCCTGGCTGGACTATAGGCTGGACAACTGGTCCTTTAGTGTACCATGGTCTTTCCTCTGGTTGAGCTGGTGCACTGTATTATAGGAATCCCATTACCACATGGCATCATGGGAACCAGGAAGGGAGGATGCACCCAAACTAACACTCCTGTGAGATACTGTGGCAGCTTAAGTGGATACAAATAAAAGTCAAATCAAAATGAAACACATTTTGATTTGAGAAAGTGAAAACACTTTGTTTCTACTGAAAGTATTGAAACAAAACATTTAAACATTTCTGAATCAATTGTTTTAGCTTTACGCTCCAAGACAAATTTCTATATTTTGACTTTTCATCCCAATTCATGATGAAAACAAACGTTGAAATATTGGAATTTCCCATGGGAATGAAATTTCAGTTTTTGACCAGTTCTAATAATAATAATTAACAAATCATTACCCTGTGACAGCATAAATTCTGGTGCAACCTTAACTATAGTCTCACAATCAGTCCCTCATACCTAATTTTGAGCCCTAAATTTATTTTAATGTTTGTAAAACTATTTGACAGTTTTAAAGTTGAAAGAATTTTTTATTTTCAAACTGCTTTGCAAACATTAATATTCTTGACCTGATATTTTCAATCTGCTCTTAAAAATCCCCAATGATGGAGATTCCACAACCTCCCTAGGCAATTTATTCCAGTGCTTAACCACTCTGACAGTTAGGAAGTTTTTCCTAATGTCCAACCTAAACCGCCCTTGCTGCAATTTAAGCTCATTACTTCTTATTCTATCCTCAGAGGTTAAGAAGAACAATTTTTCTCCCTTCTCCTTGTAACAACCTTTTATGTAATTGAAAACTGTTATCATGTCCCCTCTCAGTCTTCTCTTTTCCAGACTAAACAAACCCATTTTTTTCAATCTTCCCTCATAGGTCATGTTTTCTAGACCATTAATCATTTTTGTTTCTCTTTGGACTTTCTCCAATTTGTCCGCATCTTTCCTGAAATGTGGTGCCCAGAACTGGACAAAATACTCCAGTTGAGGCCTATTCAGTGCGAAGTAGAGCAGAAGAATTACTTCTCATGTCTTGCTTACAATACTCCTGCTAATACATCCCAGAATGTGTTACACTGCTGACTCATATTTAGCTAGTGATCCACTATGATCCCCAGATCCCTTTCCACAGTACTCCCTTCTAGGCAGTCATTTCCCATTTTGTATGTGTGCAACTGATTGCTCCTTCCTAACTTGAGTACTTTGCATTTGTCCTTATTGAATTTCATCCTATTTACTTCAGACCATTTCTCCAGTTTGTCTAGATCATTTTGAATTTTAATCCTATCCTCTAAAGCACTTGCAACTCTTCCCAGCTTGGTATCATCCACAAACATAATAAGTGTACTCTCTATGCCATTATCTAAATCATTGATGAAGATGTTGAACAGAACTGGACCCAGAACCGGTCCCTGCAGGACCCCACTCATTATGCCCTTCCAGCATGACTGTGAACCACTTGTAACTACTCTCTGGGAACGATTTTACAACCAGTTATGCACCCACCTTATAGTAGCTCCATCTAGGTTGCATTTCTCTAGTTTGTTTATGAGAATATCATGCGAGACAGTATCAAAAGCCTTACTAAAGTCAAGATATACCACATCTACTGCTTCCCCCCATCAACAAGGCTTGTTACCCTGTCAAAGAAAGCTATCGGGTTGGTTTGACATGATTTGTTCTTGACAAATCCATGCTAACTGTTACTTATCACCTTATTATCTTCTAGGTATTTGCAAATTGATTGCTTAATTATTTGCCCCATTACCTTTCCGGGAACACAAGCTGACTGGTCTGTAATTCTTCGGGTTGTCCTTATTTCTCTTTTTATAGATGGGCACTATATTGGCCCTTTTACAGTCTTCTGAAATGTCTCCCATCTTCCATGACTTTTCAAAGATAATTGCTTATGGCTCAGATATCTCCTCAGTCAGCTCCTTGAATATTCTAGGATGCATTTTATCAGGTCCTGGTGATTTGAAGACATCTAACCTGTCTAAGTAATTTTTGACTTGTTCTTTCCCTATTTTAGACTCTGATCCTACCTCATTTTCACTGGTGTTCACTATGTTAGACATCTAATCGCCACCAACCTTCTTGGTGAAAATCAAAACAAAGAAATCATTAAGCACCTCTGCCATTTCCACATTTTCTGTTATTGTCTTTCCCCCCTCATTGAGTAACAGGCCGACTCTCTCCTTGGTCTTCCTCTTGCTTCTAATGTATTTGTAGAATGTTTTCTTGTTTCCTTTTATGTCCCAAGCCAATTTGATCTCGTTTTGCGCCTTGGTTTTTCTAATTTTGTCCCTACATTCCTGTCTTATTTGTTTATATTCATCCTTTGTAATTTGAATGAGTTTCCACTTTTTGTAGGACTCTTTTTTGAGTTTTAGATCATTGAAGATCTCATGGTTAAGGAGATTAGGAGCTGCCTTATACAGTATTTTTATTTAATTTTTTATGGCAATGAAATAGAGTTTTACATAAGGAGAATTGGCAAGATACTATCAATGAAGTTGCATATAAACAGGTAAACTAACCTGCCTATGTGTTTGATAAATTTAATATTTACTAAGTTTTTCCACCAAAATAAACAAGTCCATTAAGAGTTAGATTGTGCTTTAGGCACAGCCTGAAGCACAGAGTGGTGGTGAGGAAGAGAAGATGGCTGTGCCTCTGAATTCCAGATAGGGTCCCTTGGAAGGCTTCAGGGCTTCACTGGGGAAACAGCGTTCACCTCACACTTGAGTTCATAATACATTATAGGCTATTGGTGCCAGTTTCAGATCTGCAGTGGAAAACTCTGCCAGGTAGTTTGGGGTGGTTACCTCAGTTAATCTTAATTTTCAAATAGAGTTGCACCTTCTACATGTAAACACATTATAGTTTGTGTGGGCTTGATCCACAAAGGGATTTAATATCTCACTGCCAGTTTAGGCTCCTAAATCCAAAATTTAGATTTCAAACCTCCTGCTCAGCTGCCGCCTAACCCAGTTGGCACCTAAGTTTCTGTTGGTTAAGTCCCCAGGGCACCTAAATTCTGCCATTGGGCATAAGGACAGCAGCCTCAGTTCTGACACCTGGACATCTAGCTCACATCTAACCATCAATGGGATTCTAGTATACACCTACCAGATTAGATCTCACAAAAAACACAGTCAGAGGAGGAGGATGTGATGGTGATGCTTCCCTTATAATCTTTAACTCGGTGATTAGAGCACTCTCCCAGGATAGGGAGAAGACCACTGGGAGAGAGGGTACTCTGGGGTGAATGTCACTCAAGCTCTCCTGTTGAAGCCATTCCACTTTTTAAAATAATAATAATAATAATAAATTGAAAGAGGGACTTGAGACTCCCATATCCCAAATAAGAGCCCTAACACCTGGGGGAGAGGATCATTCTAACTCTTTCTCTGAACCAATGAAGATAATGGAGTGGTTGATATGAGACTCTATTAAAAAAGAATTAAGGTAAGGTAATGTAATTAATGCAGATCAACATGGATTTAAGGAAAATAGATCCTGTCAAACTAATTTGGTATTTTTGTGATGAGATTATAAATTTGCTTGATAAAGGTAATAGTGATTATGTAATATACATAGATTTCTGTAAGGCATTTGACTTGGTACTGCACAATATTTTGATTAAAACACTAGAATAATATAAAATTAATATTTAGGTGTTTTTGTAGCTATTTTGGTTCCAGGATATTAGAGAGACAAAGTGGGTGAGGTAATATCTTTTATTGGACCAACTTCTGTTGGTGGAAGTGACAAGTTTTCAAGCTTCACAGACCTCTTCTTCAGAAATGGAGAAGGTAACCAGAATGTCATAGCTAAATACAGGGTGGGACAGATTGTAAAGCATAAGAAGTTAACACATGTTAACTGCAGTCATAGGACAAAGGAGGGCTAGTTGCAGCTGGGTGTGTTACAAAATGTTGTAATAAGCCACAAAACCAGTGTCTCTGTTGAGTCCATGTTTTTTGGTGACTAGCAGAGTTATGAATTTAAGTTCCCAGGCAGGTCGTGTTGTGCAGGTTTTCTTTTCGGATAAGGACTGACAGATCAGATATGGAGTAATTGCTTCGTGAAAAGCGTTTGCCCACTGGTGATAAGGTGTTTTTGCCTATTCCCTGCCCCCCCCCCCCCCCATTTTTCGGTGTGAGTTCATTTTAGAGCATACTGATTGTTTGGTTTCAGTCATATTGTTGTTATAGAGGCATTTGATGCACAGGATGAGGTACACCACATATTGTGACAGGCATATGTAGGCCTCATGGATCTTGAAAGGTGGCAGTGGAGATATGTCTACAGGTTTTACATCAGTTGTTGTGGCAGGGTCTGGTGCTGTTTTGAGTTGGTGTGTCCTGGTCTGTGGTGAGTTTGCTTCTAATGATGATCTTGGTGATGTTGGAGTGATACAAAAGGATTTTGAGCTGCTCTATTTTGCTTTGCCACCATTAACTAAACAGAGGGGAAAAACTGAAATAAAATTAATAAAATTGGTAAGAAATGTGGTAGCAGTGGTAGACCATAATATTAAGATGCATAAGTTAACAAATAAATATATATTGAAGGAATAAGGTAATTGTTTATAGTTTAAAAGTTTGGTAATTCTAAGTGTGCATAAAATGTTGGCACACAGCCAAGGACAGTGACTTGGTAGTTCCCAGGAGTTCAGCCTATGGCTGATGTGTTGCTGGTCAGGGTGTGGACTGAGGTCAGGTAAAGATCACTCCAAAACTGCAGGGAGGGTCAGTCAGGCATGCTTAGTCCAAAACTAGGTGAGGGTCACCATACCATAATAGTAAGATCCCATAATACTTAAAACTTGTAATGTAAGTTTTGATTGACAGCCAAATTTAGCAGTTGTGATTGGTCTATAACTATGGACCAATCCGAGAGGGTTGAAGCTTATTAGAGGATAGGTAAGCTAATGTTAGGATTGAAAAATAAGCCAATCAGAACAGGCCAAAAACTATATATGAGGCAGAGAGCAAGCAGGCAAAAGTAGTTGGGTTAGGAGCAGGAGAAGAAGAAGGAAAAGATCAGAGAAATCTAAAAGAGCAAATAACAGCAAATAACAGCAAGGAACCCTCAGCAAGTTCACAGATGACACTAAGCTGGGGGGGAGAGGCAGGGCTGGCTCTGGCTTTTTTGCCGCCCCAGGCAAAAAAGCCTCCCGCCGCCCCCCGCCCCTCCCCAGCGCGGCAGGGGAGGGCACCGAGCCCGGCCGCAGGCCGCTCTCCCCAACCGGCCAGAGTGCCGGGGGGAGGGCAGCGAGCCTGCCGCGGCTCCGCTGGCAGCTGGAGCCCCGGGAGGAGGGTGGAGAGCCCGCCGCGGCTCCACTCTCCCCAGCGGCCAGAGCGCCGGGAGGAGGGCGGAGTGGCGGCCAGAGCACCGGGTGGAGGGCGGAGAGCCCACCGCGGCTCCACTCTCCCCGGCGGCCAGAGCGCCGGGAGGAGGGTGGCGAGCCCGCCGCGGCTCCGCTCTCCCCGGTGGCCAGAGCGCCGGAGGGAGGCGGTGAGCCCGCTGCGGCTCCGCTCTCCTCGGCGGCCAGAGCGCCGGGTGGAGGGTGGCGAGCCCGCCGCAGCTCCACTCTCCCCCGTGGCCAGAGCACCGGGGGGAGGGCGGAGTGGCGGCCAGAGCGCCGGGGGGAGGGCGGAGTGCCGGCCGGGGCTCCGCTCTCCCCGGCGGCCAGAGTGCCGGGGGGAGGCTGGAGAGCCCAGCCGGGGCTCCGCTCTCCCCGGAGCCAGAGCACCGCGCCGCCCCCCTCTAGGTGCCGCCCCAAGCACAAGCTTGGTGGGCTGGTGCCTGGAGCCGGCCCTGGGGAGAGGTAGATACACTGGAGGGTTCAACAAGGATAAGAGCAGAGCCCTGCACTTAGGAAGGAAGAATCCCATGCACTGCTACAGGCTGGGGACTGACTGGCTAAGCAGCAGTTCTGCAGAAAAGGACCTGGGGATTACAGTGGACAAGAAGCTGGATATGAGTCAACAGTGTGCCCTTGTTGCCAAGAAGGCTAATGGAATACTGGGCTGCATTAGTAGGAGTGTTGCCAGCAGATTGAGGGAAGTGACTATTCCCCTCTATTCGGCACTGGTGAGGCCACATCTGGAGTACTGCGTCCAGTTTTGCGCCCCGTACTACAGAAAGGATGCGGAGGGCAACGAAAATGATCAGGGGGCTGGGGCACATGACTTACAAGGAGAGGCTGAGGTAACTGGGCTTGTTTTGTCTGCAGAAGAGGAGAGTAAGGGGGGATTTGATAGCAGCTTTCAACTACCTGATGGGGTGTTCCAAAGAGGATGGAGCTAGGCTGTTCTCAGTGGTGGCAAATGACAGAACAAGGAGCAATGGTCTCAAGTTGCAGTGGGGGAGGTCTAGGTTGGATATTAGGAAACACTATTTCACTAGGAGAGTGGTGAAGCACTGGAATGGGTTACCTAGAGAGGTGGTGGAATCTCCATCCTTAGAGGTTTTTAAGGTCTGGCTTGACAAAGCCCTGGCTGGGATGATTTAGTTGGTGTTGGTCCTGCTTTGAGCAGGGGGTTGGACTAGATGACCTCCTGAGGTCCCTTCCAACCCTAATCTTCTATGATTCTATGAACAAGACCCGAAGGAAGAAGCAACTATAGGGTGACAGCAGCAGCTGTGGGCTGCTGGGACAGAGCAGAAAAGGATTCTTAGAGCAAAGGAAAGAAGACTATGGAGTGTAAGCATGCTAGCACTAGTGTAGGATATAGAATAGAAATAGGGTTAATTAAGTTTGCTGTCAGTGTCCTGCATATGACTGATCACCATGTGCAGAATATAATCACTTAAGCCATTCCGACTGTATGGTTAAGGTCTTGGATACTTTAACTTGTGATTTATGTTTATGTTTTAATTTAGGTTTAGATTAATTGTATTAGGAAAGATTGGTTACCCTAAATAAAAACAAAACAAAACACTTTGTTTTGGAAAAGTACTGCCTGAGTGTCAATCCTTTGAGCTGTACCCTGATCTATAGATGAGAGAGACAGAGAGAGATTCAACATTCACATTATAGTAACTCGTTGTACTTACAAATAATTTATTAATACATTTAGCACAGTCACAAACATTCCAACTCAGTAAGGTAGATATACTACAGAATGTATATCTACACCTCTATATACTCACACCATCCCTTGCAGAATAACCTGAAATGTTAGCTATCATCTTTCTCATCGCTGTCACCTTCCTCATCTGCACCAGTGACCAGCATTCTGGCACCTCCCAATGGCTACATCCCTCTCTCCTACTGTCCACAGGCTGGAATGCCACTTATATTATATGTTACTCTGACTTTACCATGTCCAATGTATATTTAGTAGGGTTTTTCCCCTCTTCCTTATTTGTATTTCCACCCCTTACTAATATTGAGGTATCCTTCTTCTATAGGTTACTGTATAAATGATTTCAACTCATTATCATATACATCAATTCGTTGTCATGGCACACTTGTGGTTGGATGTTCTTTCCAAAACTTTCCAAAAGCTGGTATTAGCTCATGTTTCTGTGGCTGGCTGATGTTATTATGAACAAAATTCCCCCTTACACTCTACTTCCAGTTCCTCAAAACTTAGGGGTTACCATTGGGCCATTTATCTATGTTAAAGTTCATAGGCTTGAAGCCTCATGCAACTTCCGAAGCCAATGCTTTACAGGATACAGGCCTGTGGGTTCCTTCCATTACCGCTGAATATAATAAAAGTACAATAATAAAGGCAAGGCAGTGAATATAGTAAAGGCAAGCTAGTCCTATGGGCTACAGAGTAGAGGGCAGTATCCATGTCCTTCCAGGGGTAAGCAGATCTAGTCTGTTTTGGGGGAATTTCCTGAAGGCATAGGGAAATTCTGAGTAAACCCTGGCAATTCTACTAGGGCGGGACCTATCCTTTCACCCTGCAGGAACAGATTAATAGGTCAAGATCTTGAGAACCTGGAAGTAAGCAATCGGAGGGCTACTCTGGGATCCCTGAGTCTGCTCTTGGGATAACAAGGGAGATTGTTGAAGACCAGAAGATAGGGTTCAGGAAAGTTTTCTTTCAGGATGGGTCCCCCATTAATAATGGGTTGTGACTCTTTCATCATACTCTGTATGGGTTCCAGGGTGGGGTGATTGATGACAACTAGGGGTGTAAGGTCAGTGGTTTTTTTGTTTTGTTTTTTTCCTGTATTGAAATGGAGTGTCCTTGTTTGATGAAGACAGTTATAAGTGTGTTAAGATTCTATATCCAAACGTTCTCCTCAGTGCATATTCTGAGGTATCTGAGTGCCTGGCTGTAGATAGGTGTGTCTGGGGTAGTTAGTGGATCTGTGAAGGTAAGTGTGGTGATCTGTGGGTTTTGTCTATATACTTGTCTGTAGAGAGTTTGATGGACGGTGGTGTTTGTTGAAGTTGTGGTGGAAATCAATGAGGGAGTTTGGTTCTCTGTCCAGAGGATGAAAATATCTATGTATCTCATTGGCTTCCTGTTGCATCTTTTCCGAAATTCTTGAGGTGGCCCACAAAGCTATTGGCATACTGGGAAGCCATCCTAGTACCCATGTCTATTCCCATAGTTTGGGCAAAGTGTTTGTTGTTAAATGTAAAGATATTATGGATAAATTAAGATATCCTATCTCCTAGAACTGGAAGGGACCTTGAAAGGGTATTGAGTCCAGCCCCCTGCCTTCACTAGCAGGACCAAGTACTGATTTTGCCCCAGATCCCTAAGTGACCCCCTCAAGAATTAAACTCACAACCCTGGGTTTAGCAGGCCAATGCTCAAACCATTGAGCTATCCCTCCACCCTGTGAGACCCCACCCTCCATTCTTCCTGGGCTGGTCCACAGGTACACAGAAAGGTCAAGGAATAACACTTCCACTGCTTTCCCCTTATTTACAAAGCCAGTTATCTCATCATAGAAGGCAATTAGGTTAGTCAGGCATGACTTACCCTTGGTGAATCCATGCTGACTGTTCCTGATCACTTTCCTCCTCTCTAAGTGCTTCAGAATTGATTCCTTGAGGACCTGCTCCATGATTTTTCCAGGGACTGAGGTGAGGCTGACTGGCCTGTAGTTCCCCAGATCCTCCTTCTTCCCTTTTTTAAGATGGGCACTACATTAGCCTTTTTCCAGTCATCTGGGACCTACCCCGATCACCAGGAGTTTTCAAAGATAATGGCCAATGTCTTTGCAATCACATCCGCCAACTCTTTTAGCACCCTCGGTGCAGTAGTCTGGGAGCTGACCTTGTTCGTGAAGACAGAGGCAAAAAAAGCATTGAGTACATGAGCTTTTTCCACATCCTCAGTCACTAGGTTGCCTCCCTCATTCAGTAAGGGGCCCACACTTTCCTTGACACTCTTCTTGTTGCTAACATACCTGAAGAAACCCTTCTTGTTACTCTTAACATCTCTTGCTAACTGCAATTCCAAGTGTGATTTGGCCTTCCTGATTTCGCTCCTGCATGCCTGAGCAATATCTTTATACTCCTCCCTGGTCATTTGTCCAATCTTCCACTTCTTGTAAGCTTCTTTTTTGTGTTTAAGATTGGCAAGGATTTCACTGTTAAGCCAAGCTGGTCGCCTGCAATATTTACTATTCTTTCTATACATTGTTCCTGCAACCTCAATAAGGATTCTTTAAAATACAGCCATCTCTCCTGGACTCCTTTGTCCCTCATGTTATTCTCCCAAGGGATTTTGCCCATCAGTTCCCTGAGGGAGTCAAAGTCTGCTTTTCTGAAGTCCAGGGTCCATATTTTGCTACTCTCCTTTCTTCGTTGTGTCAGGATCCTGAACTCGACCATCTCATGGTCACTGCTTCCCAGGTTCCCATCCACTTTTGCTTCCCCTACTAATTCTTCCCAGTTTGTGAGCAGCAGGTCACAAACTCTGTCCCTAGTTGGTTCCTCCAGCACTTGCACCAGGAAATTGTCCCATATAGTTTCCAAAAACTTCCTGAATTGTCTGTGCACCACTGTGTTGCTCTCCCAGCAGATATCAGGGTGATTAAAGTCCCGCATGAGAACCAGGGCCTGTGATCTAGTAACTTCTGTTTGTTGCCAGAATAAAGCCTCATACACCTCATCCCCCTTGTCTGGTGGTCTGTAACAGACTCCCACCATGACATCACCCTTGTTGATCACACTTCTAAACTTAATCCAGAGACTCTCAGGTTTTTCTGCAGTTTCATACTGGAGCTCTGAGCAGTCATACTGCTCTCTTATATACAATGCAACTCCCCCACCTTTTCTGCCCTGCCTGTCCTTCCTGAACAGTTTATATCCATCCATGACAGTACTCCAGTCATGTGAGTTATCCCATCAAGTCTCTGTTATTCCAATCACATCATAGTTCCTTGGCTGTGCCAGGACTTCCAGTTCTCCCTGCTTGTTTCCCAGGCTTCTTGCATTTGTGTATAGGCACTTAAGATAACTTGCTGATCATCCCGCTTTCTCAGTATGAGACAGGAGTCCTCCCCTCTTGTGCTCTCCTGCTCGTGCTTCCTCCCGGTATCCCATTTCCCCACTTACCTCTGGGCTTTGGTCTCCTTCCCATGGTGACCCTAGTTTAAAGCCCTCCTCACTAGGTTAGCCAGTCTGCTTGCGAAGATGCTCTTCCCTCTCTTTGTTAGGTGGAGCCCGTCTCTGCCTAGCACTCCTCCTTCTTGGAACGCCATCCTATGGTCAAAGAATCTAAAGCCTTCTCTCCAACACCATCTGCATAGCCATTTGTTGACTTCCATGATTCGACAGTCTCTACCCGGGCCTTTTCCTTCCACAGGGAGGATGGACGAGAACACGACTTGTGCCTCAAACTCCTTTATCCTTCTTCCCAGAGCCACATAGTCTGCAATGATTCTCAAGGTCATTCTTGGCAGTATCATTGGTGCCCACATGGAGAAGCAGGAAGGGGTAGCGATCCAATGGGCTTGATGAGTCTCAGCAGTCTCTCCATCACATCGAGAATCCTAGCTCCTGGCAAGCAGCAGACCTCTTGGTTTTCCCAGTCGGGGTGGCAGATAGATGACTCAGTCCTCCTGAGGAGACAGTCCCCGACCACCACCACCCGCCTCCTTCTCTTGGGAGCGGTGGTCATGGAACTCCCATCCCTAGGACAGTGCATCTCATGCCTTCCAATCGGTGGAGTCTCCTTCTGCTTCCTTCCCTCAGATGTATCATCTAGTCCACTCTCCGCATTAGTACCTGTGGAGAGAACATGAAAACAGTTGCTCACCTGTATCTGCATTGCTGGTACATGGACGCTCCTCTTTCTTCTTCTGGAGGTCACATGCTGCCATATTTCTTCACTGTCCTTCTGTCCCCGCTGCGCAGCCCACTCTGATTCTTCAGAATGTTGTGCCCATAGAAGCTTATCCTGACATCTGTCCAGGAAATCTTCATTTTCTCTTATGCAACGCAGGGTCGATACTTGTTTCTCCAGACCTTGAACCTTCTCTTTTAATATGGAGACCAGTTTGCACTTTGTACAGACAAAGTCGCTTCTGTCCTGTGGAAGAAAGACAAATGTGGCACATCCTGTGCAGGTAACAACAGCTGAACGCTCACCATCCATATTACCTATGCATGACTGAGTTTCTTACCAGCCAAGCCACATTCCTGGGAAAGCTCCAATGTGGATTGGCGTCTTCTAGTTCACTGTTGGCTTAAGTGGTTCTTGATTGGGCATTTAATTTGCACATTCCTTTCTCAATAGAAATCAAGCAACTATACAGCCAATATTTCTAACTTCAAGTACAAAAATGATACATGCATACAAATAGGAGGGATGTATTCAGTAGATCATAACTTTTACAGAGATATGTTACATGGCATATATAGCATAAAACATATTCCAGTTATATTATATATACATTCATAAGCATATTCCTATGAAGCCTTATGGGAATCGTCACATAGGGAATCTAGGTGCCTAACATGGGGCTATGGATTTTACTAGGCAGCAGGACACCTAAAAGTTAGGTGTTGCAATGCTGAATCTAAATCTTGTTGTTGATCTACTGTTTCTGTGTCCACATCAAGAAATGTTGTGAATCACATTTTTGACTGAATCTATTCATAGAAAAATAGAAGATCAGGGTTGGAAGAGACCTCAGGAGGTCATCTAGTCCATCCCCCTGCTCAAAGCAGGACCAACTAAATCAAATTGGATTATTCTGAAGCAAATAGTGACTAAATCTAAATGGGGACTATTTATCTAAATAGGGACTAAATCTAAATCAAATGGGACTATTCTCAAACACATGTCCCATTTATTACAAGCTAAGAGCTGAACCTGAAAACACTTAAATATGTGAGATACTTTACTCATGTAGATAGTGCCACTGACTTCAATGGGAGAAGCCACAAGGGGCATGGACTGACCCTCTGTGGCCGTCCAAAAGGATCTGAGATGGACAAGCAGGGCTTAATGGGTGCAGTGGGAACAGCAGGGCTGAGGCAGCACCCCCAACACAGGCATCAGGGACTCAAAGAGACCTCCCCAGTCCCAGAGAGACATCCAATACCAGAAACCATGATGGGGATGGTCATACCTACTGGTCAGCCATGGCAGTCATGCCTACTGGTCAGAGCTGGAATCAAGAGTCCAGAGCAGGGTTGGAGCAAGGTCAGAGTGAGAGCAAGGCTGGGGCAGGAGTGGGAACGAGGCAGGAGCAAGAGCAAGATTGGAGCAGACTAAGGCTTGGGAAATCTGTTGCCACTGTCAGGCTGGAAAGAGTTCCAAGCCCTGGAATGACGTTTATCAGACTGAGCTGCTGTTCCTCCTGTAAGGCTTATATATCTGCCCAGAGAGTCACTAGACTAGTTCTTGACTTGTGGATTGGCTGGAGCCTAGCACAGGAGTGACTCATCACTTTACATCCAACCTTACTGATTGTCACTGAAACCCAAGCCCTAGAGAGACCCCAACCTTACTGAATGTCATTGAACTCCCTGCCCCTATCCTCAGAGAGACCCCTCAAACACCAGAAACCTGAAACCCTGGAGAGATCTCAAACTCCATTGAATCCTCATCCTCACAAAGACTCCCAAGTCCACTGAATCTCACCTCCCTCCCCAGACCCCTGTCCCAGAGAGACCGCACAACCCCACTGAATCTCATTGCACAGAGGGTGTATTTTATTGTAATACTTTGTATGAAGCCTGTTACCTTCTTTAAAAACAATAACAGTAAATATAAATAGCTTCATGAACTAAAAACTTAATGTGTTTATGTAATACATGTATAAAAGAAATTTTGAATTGTCTCAGAGTAGCAGCCGTGTTAGTCTGTATCCGCAAAAAGAAGAACAGGAGGACTTGTGGCACCTTAGAGACTAACAAATTTATTAGAGCATAAGCTTTCGTGGACTACAGCCCACTTCTTCGGATGCATATAGAATGGAACATATATTGAGGAGATATATATACACACATACAGAGAGCATAAACAGGTGGGAGTTGTCTTACCACCTCTGAGAGGCCAATTAATTAAGAGAAAAAAAACTTTGAATTGTCTGTATCAAGTGCATGAAAATGCATTTTACTGGGGTTACGATAGATACCCTCCACCCCCACCCCGCAACACACACATTTTTTTCAGACCACTTTAAGAATTCGATCCAGTACAGCTGAGAAGTGTTGTGCATTTCACTGCAGATACACAAAACAGAAAATAAGTACAGTGCCTATCCAGAGGAACATTCCCCAAAGTCTCTTATATGCCCCTTTGATTGTACTGAAAGAACAACCTTCTAAGTATTTCAGCATTCCCAGTTCTGCCTATACCAACCAGTTTCATTCTTTCCCATTCTTTGTCTTTCTCAGAGTTCAAGGTTATCAACAAGGAGAGGGCAGAGGCCCATCTGTCTATACACCTTACAAATTTGATGAATGCTTTTGCTGATTTTCGCACCCATTATTTTCACAGATGATTAGCATCCAATGGGAAACCATTTTCAGGAAAAACAGTCATTTCTCTTCTTGCTTTTATAGTGTGTGTGTGTGTGTGTGTGTGTGTGTGTGTGTGTGTTTTAAACTGTAAACAAATAGTTTGGACAGTTCAGTGCATTTCAGTTTAAAAAAAAGACAAAATCAATACTACTTTCGTACTGTCAGAATGTGTAAATTGTACAGTCCTTCCCTTTCAATTTGTATGAAGTTAGAAACAATTATCTTTATTGGGTTTTCAGTTGCTCCATTTAAGTTTCCATTGGTAGCAAAAAAAGGAGTCACAGAAAACTTCAAGGACAATGAATTGTGAGTACTTTATATTATTTATTGGGGGCTGGGGGTAATGTAGTGTTTGTAACCATACTACTGTTTTTACTTTGTTTTCTTTATCATGCTAAAATTTCTGCTTGTCAGCAGGGGCAGCTACCATTTTGTGAGGCAGAATATTACAGAGGAGACAGATAGTCATACCTCATGGAGACTTTCTTTCTTGTTTTAATTTTATTTTAATTTAAAATAAAAGACATTTAGAATTCTAGAGAAGAGGCTGGATTTATAAATAATTAAGAGTTTATAACAAGTAAAGATTACTGAACAGAGGTCTCCTGTCTAAATATTGAAATTGCAAAATGGCTACTTATTGAAACCTAGAAGGGTTTCAATTTAATGGAAAGGAGGATGAAGTTGAGGCATATGTTTTGACTCGTATCATTTGGAGTGCTTATAGAGTTCTAGGCTGTGATACCATTACTCATGTTGAATAGTACCTTTCACCACAAGCAGCATCACTACATTCAGTGTGTGACAAGGTATCTCAGTCTACTCTCAACTTAGGTTTTCCAGGTAAACCAAGTGAGGTGAACTATAAGACCTTATTAAAGACACTTATAAAGTTTTATGTATTGAACACAACTTTAGAGTTTCAAGATTAATTTAATCTAGGAATTTTTTTCCAATTCACCACATGTAAGAGGAAAGACCCAGTCCACAGGTCTTTATGAACACAACACAGCTGATCATGCAGTATTTCATGAGCTGCAAACCCAAACAGGAATCCATGGTGTATGCCCTGCTGTGTGCCTTGGAAAAAAACACCAGATTACTTTTGGCATTCACAGAGCAGCTGCACATGGTGGACTGTCGGTACTGGGCTCGGGAAACAAGCACTGAGTGGTGGAATCGCAGCATGATGCAGGTTTGGGATGACAAGCAGTGGATGCAGAACTTAAAGCCACCTTCCTGGAACTGTATGCGGAGTTTGTCCCTGCCCTGTGGCACAGGGACAACAAATGAGAGCTGCCTTCTCAGTGGAGAAGTGTGTGGCGATCACTGTGTGGAAGCTGGCAACTCCAAACTACTACTGGTCAATTGCAAATCAGTTTGGAGTAGGAAAATCCACGTTGGGGGTTGTGTTCATGCAACTGTGCATGGCCATTAATAGTCTCCTGCTATGAAGTCCTGTGACTCTGGTAAATGTGCGAGAAATAATGGATGACTTTGTGGCAATGGGATTCCCTAACTGCAGCAGGGCAATAGATGGCACGAAAATCCCAATTTTGGCTCCAGATCAACTTGTAATGGAGTACATCAATAGAAAGGGGTACTTCTCTATGGTATTGAAGGTGCTTGTGGATCACCATGGACGTTTTACTAACATCTGTGAGGCTAAGAGGGAAAAGTTTCCACTGGGTGGAGCATTGAGGCGAATCGGCTGGTGGCTGATTTTGAGCAGCCAGATACCAGGGCTATTGGAGGGGCTTAACAGGGGCTATTCACATCAAGGAGGCTTTCAAGCAGCATTTTGACAATGAGCCCAAGTAATGTGTCTTTATATAATGCATTCAGCCAGACTTTGTGTACTTGCTGCCTGGGATGACCCTTGTAATGATTGCTTCCTGAGTGTGATTTGTAGTCTGCAAATGTGTCAATTGCCACTGTGTATGAATTCCAGCAGCAACCACTGTGTGTAGAAGAAAAATAAAGATTCATTTTCTCCTATTAGTACATTTTTAGTCAACAGCAATAACCAGTACACAGAATTTGATTTCTTACAAGGAACAAGACACTGAGGAGCACCCTCTTATGGAGGCCCTCATAGCTGTGTTTAAGTCCAGCTGTCATTAGGGAACCTGTCTGAAGTGGTGGAGTGAAAGGAGTACTGCAATGAACTGGGAATGTGCAAGGAATGTATGGGGGAAGTTTGGGAAGGGCACGGCCCGCAGTTCTGCATGGGCTGCATGTGTTCTGATTGCAGCGCAATCAGGGACTTCAGCATCTCTGTTTGGCCCTCCATCAGTTTTATTGTTCGCTCCTGGCCCACTAAAATACACTCCTGGCCCTCTTGTTCTCCAGGCTAGCTAATTTCAATTTTTCATTAATTGTTTCTTTCTATGACCCATGATCATGATGCGGGGAGGGATAGCTCAGTGGTTTGAGCATTGGCCTGTTAAGGGTTCTGAGTTCAATCCTTGAGGGGGCCATTTAGAAAACTGGAGCAAAAATCTGTCTGGGGATTGGTCCTGCTTTGAGCAGGGGGTTGGACTAGATGACCTCCTGAGGTCCCTTCCAACCCTGATATTCTATGATCTGATGATTGGAGCACCTTCCTAAATATGCCCTCCTTACTCCTCCTGGGTCACCTCCTTATCTGACGGAGGCACTCAATTGGTGTGTAGGAGGTTCCCCTCAAAGGAACATCTGCAGAAGCAAAAGAAACAATAAAGAGAGGCAGTATTGTGAGTGAACTCATAGCATTGAATCATTATAGTTAAATACACCTCTTTCTCTTTCAGTCTCCGTTGGCAAGCACACAGTTCGGTGAGTGCCCTAAACATGGTGAGCTTGGCCTGGGGAAGAGGGGTGAAAGGTCCAAGATGGGGCAAAGGGTCTAGGTGGCTTGCACATTTCTATCCCTTAACCAACTTCTAGCACATAAAATGAAAGAAAGAACAGCACTACCTCATGTCACCGTGCAATATCAAATCAAAATGAACACTTACCAAGCTCCCCTCTCCTGCATCATCTGCACCAGAGCCAGAGTGCTGGGACTGGCTTGAACCCTCTGGACTTGAGAAGAGGTCCTGGCTTGCCACGCTACCGGACGACCCTGTCACCTACCCCACCTCATCCTCCAACTCCACTTCCACATCCACCTCTTCATCCTCGGGGTTGACTCCACTGGTTGCTGTCTCCAGCACCCCCAAAGTATCCAGAGGGCTTTTGGCAGTGGAAGTGGGATCACTGCTGAGGATGGCATCCAGCTCCTTATAAAAGCAGCAAGTCTTTAGCGCAGCACCAGAGTGACAGTTTGCTTTCCTTGCCTTCCGGTATGCCTGCCTCAGGTCCTTGATCTTTGCATGGCACTGTTGTGTGTCCTGTTTGTAGTCCTTCTCCAACATGCCATGGGAAATCTTCCCATAGGTATCAAAGTTCCTACATCTGGAGTGAATCTCAGACTACACAGCCTCCTCTCCCCAAGACCCAGCAGATCCAACAACTCCAGTGTACTTCAAGCAGGAGAGCATTTGCCATGTGGAGCTGCTATGGTCTGCTGGGAAGGTATGATGTGAGCTCTCCATGCTGAGCAAACAGGAAGTGGATTTTCAAAAATCCCCAGTCCTTTTAAATGACTGTGTACCTGGCTGCAGGGTAACAGAGTTCGAACTGCTAACCAAAGCGGCCAGGATGGGCATTGTGGGACACCACCTGGAGGCCATTTACGGTGACATAATCAAACTGACGCTGCATCTAACTTTGTTGCAAAAAGCTCTATGCCTCTTGTCAAGTGGGTTTTATTATGTTGGCGAAGCAGGAGAGTTAAATTTGCAGGTGAAGCATTGTAGTGTTTACCACTCTACTGTTTTGTAAAGAAAGCTGACTTTTGTCGACAAAACTGTGTAGTGTAGACAAAGCCTAAAATCAACCTTTGCTAGGTCAACTTACAGCTACCGCAGTAATTACTGAAGTGGCTGATGTCCACACTACCCTCGTTCTGTCGGTGGTGTGCTAACCAGGAGTGCTTCCACCGACTGCAGAGGGGCAGTATGCGGGGCTCAGAGCCAGGGCTCTCAGTTCAACGCAGCTCCCTGCTAGGAGCCCAGCTCCCCCTGGGCTTCTTGCTTCCCCACTCCCAGCCGGGAGCTCAAACCCCAGTGGACAACCAGGCTCCCAGCGTGGCAACCCGGCTTGGAGCTGAGACTCAACAGCAGCCCAGCTAGGGAAGCAGGAGCCAGGCTTTCTTGTCAATTTTATGGTTCCAGCGTGACAAGCCAAGCCAACAGCCAATGTAAGGAACTCAGGGCACGTCTTCACTACCCGCCGAATTGGCGGGTAGCAATCGATCTATTGGGGATCGACTTATTGCGTCTAGTGAAGACGTGACAAAATCGATCCCCGATGGCTCTGCCGTTGACTCCGGAAATCCACCGCAGCAAGAGGCGGAAGTGGAGTCGACGGCGGTGCGGCAGCGGTCGACTCACTGCCGTCCTCACAGCCAGCTATTCACGTAGCTGAAGTTGCGTATCTTAGGTCGACCCCCCCGTAGTGTAGACTTAGCCTCAGTGTCTACCTCAGTGGAGGTGGAGTTATTATGTTGGTGTAGTAGTGTACGTACATTGGGGAACAAGGCTGTAGCGTGTACACTGACATAATTAGATCGACTTAAGCTGCCTTCCATCGACCTAACTATGTCGTTTAGACCAGGCCATAGACAGCATTTGGAATGAACCAGACATACTTAGCTTGTTCTGGACCATGAAAGTTTTAATGAGGGTGTACAAATATTAGGGCTGTCAAATAATTAAAAACAATAATCGTAATTAGTCGCAAGATTTAAAAAAACAGTTGTGATCAATCACAGTTTTAATCACACTGTTAAACAATAATAGAATATCAATTTAAATATATTATAAATATTTTTGGATATTTTTCTACATTTTCAAATACATTAATTTCCATATAACACAGAATACAAAGAATTGCACTCTTAGCTATTATCTTCTCATAAGTGAGAAGTCCCAGACTGGTCTTCCTTTCATAAACCATGGATTGTCTTTGCAGGGACTCATTTATGACTGGAAACATTGATTTGTTTACACTATTTGCCTCCTCAGACAATAATTCCTCCTCATCATCTATCAAGCATATAAGTAACTTTTCTACATATCAAAGCAATTCTAGACATAGACACAAGAGCTGAGTGAAGATAAATATTCTATATTCACTTTCAGAAAAGGTTATTCTGTTTTGGAAACTACTTGCTCATATAGTCCATAAGACAATTGTTTCAACTGCTCTGTGATATCATTTTCACCTCTTGCACAAAGTGTAGTATCAAACACAAATCTTGGAGCAAATGGTTTCTTTCCATGCTAGTTCAAGACAGTCAAAATTCATGTTATGCAGAACTGTTATTAACTTCTGAACTAGGATCTGTATAAGCATAACATCACTCAGTATGTTTACTCAAGAAGTTATAACTTGAACTGCTTTAACCAAATGCATTTCTTTATCTTGGAATTTTTTATTCACAGGTTCAAAGATAGCCAAAATGTTTACTATCAGCATGAAAATGCACTGTGGCTTCAAGTGTGATAGCTTTGGTAGTGTGTATACTTTCATTTGGTTCAGCGGAGTAATTTAAACACAATAGTGAGGTCTTCAGAATTATCTATTGTAACCTTGGCTGTAGCTAAGGCCATGTCTACACTACCACTTATGTTGGTAAAACATATGTCACTCAAGGGAGTGAAAAAAACACCCCTGAGTGACATAAGTTTCACCGGCATAAGTGCTCCTGTGCACAGCGCTATATCAGCTGGATAGTTTCTCCTGTCGACATAACTACAGTTGTTGAGGTGGGTTTATTATGTTGATGGGAGAGCTCTCCCCCATTGGCATAGAGTGGCTACATGAGCAATCTTACAGTGGCACAGTTGCATTGGTACAGTTGTGCCGCTGTAAATTCACTAGAGTAAACATGGCCTAACTGTTTTGTCCATCTCTTTTCCAAAGGAATCTGTGTAAATTTGAGACCCCCTGTTTTGACAAGGAAAGTTATATAAGGCATTATTGCAAAGTTTAAAAATGAATGTCTTATTTAAGAATATAAGAATGGCTATATTGCATCATACCAATGGTCCATCTAGCCCAGTATCCTGTCTTCCAATGGTGGCCAATGCCAGATGCTTCAGAGGGAATGAATAGAACAGGCAATCATCCTGTCGTCCAGTCCCAGCATCTGTTAGTTAGAGGCTTAGGGACACCCAGAACATGGGGTTCCATCCCCTAGTTGAAGAATATGAGCACATATTCACAGACTCCAAGTGAAGCTGGTGATTATAATAATGGATCCATGGCACAGTTTTTCCCATATTACATTAAAGAAATGTTTGGACTCTGCTGCTGCAACTTAATATGACACTGACACCATCATAACACTGAGAACTAATTTGGTCTGGGAGAAACTATTTCAGATAGAATTTGTAGCCGTGCAGTGCAGAAACCTGTTCGATTTTTTAATTTGAAACAGGCCCCAAAAATATTGTTTAACTTTTTCTTCTTAACAACATCCAATATGTTCTCCTCTTCAGAGTATCAAATGTTTTGTCTGCTCTCAAACAACAAATACACTTTGTTTATAAGTGGATTTGATGTTTACAGATACTATCAATGTCAAAATCAATATTACTTAATTTTTATTTCTACAGGTGACTCCAGGGCATTCTGAAGGATACCTTGTTCTAAAAAGACCAAAGTTTAGGCTGTTTTTGAACCGTGTTCTTAAACAGTGACACATTTCAATGGATGCCACATCGTAAATTTTTTTCTAATGTACACAGCCTATGTCAATACAGAAAGGCAGCATGCAGGGCAAAGAACTGTGATATTTTTGATACAAGAAGGATTTTCTCTCTGTTCCAGGAGTAAGCTATTTTGGATTTCTTTTCCACTATACACTCGTTTTTTTTTTAAATCTTGTCATGCAGACATTTTACTGCAACAGTTCTTAGAAGCTAGGGTGACCATATTTTCCCAAAGGGAAAATGGAACACTGCGTGGGGCCGGCCCGAGGCTCCCCTATCCTCCCTGGAACGCAGGGCCGGCTCGGGCCCAAGCTCTCCCTGACACCCACCCACCCAGGGCTGACCTGCCCGAGCCACTCTCCCAAGCACTCCCTCTTGTGTGGGGCTGGCATTCCTACATGCTCCACTAGGGGTCACACCTCATTTTTTTAAAAAACTGGGCATTTGTCCCATTTGCACTTGCCAACTGATCATCAGGTGGCAAGAGCAAATAGGATAAATGCCCAGTTTTGCCAAAAAAGTCAGGATGATCGGAATAGGGCTTAAAAAAGGTACTGTCCCAGCCAAAACGGGATGTATGGTCACCCTATTAGAATGTTGCATACTTTGCCAATTTCTGATGCCATTTTCCATTTGTGAAATCCATTGTTTTTGAAACTGGTATCTTTTCATTGATGTTTTGCAAAAAATTCCTACAGGGGAATGTTCACTATTTTTAAATTCAGTATTCCAGTTAAACTTTTTCCTGAAACCATTTTGAAACACCATTCTCTGTCATCAATTTTAGACCTAGGTCCTTCATGTAGAAACAGCTGAATAGACTAATTTTTTCAAGATCTAATGATTCGCCAATTGCTTTGCAGGTGCGTACCTCTGACTGGTTCCTTATTTGAAGAGACTGTAGATATACTAGGTGATTAAGAAGACAAAGAAGTTCCAATAAACTCAGTAGATTGTGATTAACATTAATGGATTTTAGAAATATACTCATCCATGAAACCTGTTGATAACACTACACTGATTGCAGGTCACAGATACAGTTCTACATGACCAGGAATGAAACCCCAAGTACAGTAAAAGCTTTGTTAAGCGGCATGTTGGGGAAATGGAGGGGGGGTGCCAGTAAGTCAAAAATACCGGTTAACTAAGAGAAAGGGAGTTTGGGTGCAGGAGGGGGCTCAGGGCTGGGGTTTAGGGTGTGGCAGAGGGTGCAGGGCATGAGCGCTGGGAGGGAGTTTGGGTGTGGGAGGTGTTTTGGAGTGCCAGATCCAGATAGTGCTCACCTTGGGCACAGGGGCGGCTCTAGGCACCAGCAAAGCAAGCACGTGCTTGGGGCAGCCCATTTGCAGGGGCGGCAGGGATCCAGCATGGGAGCTGAGAACCAACAGGGGGCCCTGGGAGCTGTAGTTCCTTGGTTAGCTCCCTGCCTATAGAGCCAGCCCTGGAGCAGGGAAAGAACTACATTTCCCAGCATTCCCTTGGCCACTACCAAAAGGAAAGAGGAGGAGGGAGTGAGATATCTGAGACCTCATGCTGCAGCCTGCTCTGAATGGAGAGCTGCACTGTGAGTAGGGATACCATTTTTTAACATTAAAAAAATAGGACACTCCACAGGGAGGGAGGGTAGCCCCACCCTGACACCATCCACCCCTCCGACTGCCCCCCACAGAAACCCCAACCCATCCAACCCCCCGTGCACCCTGTCCCCTGATCACCACCTCCCGGGACCCCTGCTCCTAACTGCCCTCCAGGACCCCACCTCCTATCTAAGCCTCCATTCTCCTTGTCCCCAACTGCCCCCTCCTGAGACCGCCCCAACTTCCCCCCTAGAACCCCACCTACTACCTGTCCCCTGACAAATCCCCGGGACTCCCATGCCTATCCAACCACTCCCTGTCCCCTGACTGCCCCCCCAAACCCCTGACCCATCTAACCCCCCTTCTCCCTGCCCCTGACTGCCCCGCCAAACCCCTGACCAATCTAACCCCCCCTTCTCCCTGCCCCTGACTGCCCCCCCGAACCTCCGCCCCATCCAACCCCCCAGTCCCCTTACCGTGCCACTCAGACCAGCATGTCTGGCTCCACGCAGCGCCAGACACACTTCTGCATACATGCTTCCATGCTCCCCCGCGGAGCCACAGCCCCCTTCCCCCTCCCCACCTGCCTTCCAGATTTGAACACCTCAAAATTCAAAAGTGCTCAAGCTCAGTTTGGGCAGCTGTTACTTCATTTCTCCCAAATCAAATATACTGATCCACTGTAACTTGCTATAGAAAAAGTAGGATAAAATTGAGCAAGAAATGCTTCCCAGTGGTTATTAGGACTGGAATTGCTATTTTCAACAGCCATTGCCTTTTTGTTTGTTTGTTTGTTTGTTTGTTTGTTTGTTTGTTTGTTTAAAAGGAAGACAGTGATATTGCATTGGCAAATTCTCCATAGAAAGAAAGAGTGGAAGAAAAGAATAATAAAGGCACCTCAACTTTTCCTCATTTATGTAGGACAGTCTTATAATATGCATCCAGATATCCTCCAATCACACAAGCTGAAAATTGTTCCACTTGACTGCAGTTCTGTAACCATATGGGAACCAAACCTGTCTGTGTTCTGTGCACATCTAAAATTCATGCTGAATGACCTGCCATGGGAGCGAGTTACCAGTGACCCACGGCTGTGGTGGAAGGAGAGTGCAGGTGGGGGAGGGGGGAGAGAGTCCATGGCTGGGGTGGCAGGAGGTGTGTGTGTGGGGCAATGGTGGGGGGGAATGAGGGAGCCCAGAGCTGGGGTGGCAGGGGGTGTGTGTGGGTGGGTGGGGAGAGCCCAAGGCTGGGGCAGCAGGGGGGTGCGGCGAGGAGCCAAGGGCTGGGACAGGGGGCAGCCAAAATTTTCTTTGCTTGGAGCGGCAAAAAACCTAGAGCCGGCCCTGCTTGGGCGGCACCCCACAAGTGGTAACAGGTCCCTGCTGTTCCTAGCCAGAGGTGTGGCCAGGCAGCTTTGCTCACTTTCTCCACCTGCAGGTGCCCATCCCCCCGCAGCTCCCATTGGCTGGGGACTGTGGCCAATGGGAGCTGTGGAGCCAGCTCTTGGGGCGGGGTGAGGGCAGCGCACAGAGCTCCCATGGCCATTCCTCCACTTAGGAGCAGCAAGGACATGTCACCGCTTGCAGGAAGCCACCCGGAGTGAGTGCCGGCCCAGATCTGGCACCCCCAAGTCCCTCCCATACCCAAACCCCCTTCCTCAAGCCCCCTCCTCCACCCAAACTCCTTTCCGGAGCCTGCACTGCACACCTCCTTCTGAAATGCTGGTTTCTAGAGCTTTCTGGTTGGTAAAGTGCTGGATAAAACAGCTTTTACTGTTTAGGCCTGCCAATTAATCACAGTTAATGCATGCGATTAACGCAAAAGAAATTAACTAGATTTTAAAAAATAGTTGGAATTAATTGCAGTTTTAATTGCACTGTTAATAATAGAATACCAATTTAAATTTATGTTTTTCTACATTTTCAAATATATTGATTTCAATTACAACACAGGATACAAAGTGTACAGTGTTCACTTTATATTTTTTTAATTATTATAAATATGTGCATTGTAAAAAAGATAAACAAACGAAATAGTATTTTTCAAGTCCACTCAGTCCTACTTCTTGTTCAGCCAATTGCTAAGACAAACAAGTTTGTTTATATTTATGGGAGATAATGCTGCCCACTTCTTATTTACAGTATCACCTGGAAGTGAGAACAGCTATTTTCATGACACTGTTGTGGCCAGCATTGCAAGTTATTTATGTGCTAGATATGTTAACATTCATATGCCCCTTCATATTTAAACTTTTAGGTTCTAAAGTTTTATATTGTTTTTTTTTTAGTGCAGTTATGTAAAAAAATAATAATTCTACATTTGTAAGTTTCACTTCCATGATAAAGACTGCATTACAGTACTTTTATGAGCTGAATTGAAAAATACTATTTCTTTTGTTTATCTTTTTTACAATGCAAATATTTGTAATAAAAATAATAATGTAAATATTGATGTCAATGGGCGTTAGCCATCTAAGAATCCTCAAGGGGTGACTTGATTAAAGTCTATAAGTATCTACATGGGGAACACATATTTAATTGTGGGCTCTTCAGTCTATCAGAGAAAGACATAACATGATCCAATGGCTGGAACCTGATGCTCGACAAATTCTAACTAGTAATAAGGCATAATTTTTGAACAGTGAGTGAACCAGTGGAACAATTTGCCAACGGTCTTGGTGGATTCTCCAACATTGACAATTTTTAAATCAAGGTTGGATATTATTTTCTAAAATCTATGTTCTAGGTGTGTCACTGCACCCCATATTCCTCATAGCAATATTATTATGATATGGTCATAGCATAATTA
Source organism: Chrysemys picta bellii (assembly GCF_011386835.1). NCBI lineage: Eukaryota > Metazoa > Chordata > Testudines > Emydidae > Chrysemys > Chrysemys picta. Next base: position 125,083,222 of record NC_088792.1, read on the forward strand.
TGATTCATTTTATGCAATATAAGTCATGTGAGGTGTCATTGGAAAAGTTATGATTTGCTGTATGTATGTGTATGCATGTGTCATTTCTGTATGTGAAGTTATGAATATTGACTATGTATCTGTATTTCAAATGTAGTTACACCTGGGTAACGCCCACTTTCAGTCTAGATAGCTGGTTGGGAGGGGCCCATTCACGGCAATGAGCCATTTGGGAGAACAATAGACCTTAGGAGAAGTTTATCTCCCACCTGGTGAGCCTTCCTGAGAATGCTACAGACAGCCTATGAGTGATGGCTGCTATGACTCTACAAGCCACATGATGCTGGACTCCATCTTCGGATGTCAGTATTTTTCTACATACTGGTCTGAGAACCAAGGTTTGGGACAAAGGGTTCCCGCCATATGCAAAAGCTATATAAAGCAGGGACTGACATCATCTAGGGATCTTCACTCCCCAAGCAAGAAGTCTCCTGAAAACACCCGAAGAACAAAGACTGATCTGGGGGAAGTGCTGTACCCAGGGTAAAGGGATTTCTAGCCTGTTTATGAAACACCTGGGGATTCCAAGCTGTAAAGCAAGTGCAGCTTGCCCCTTAACAATCTGCAGCCTGCTTGTATCCTTTCTCGGCATGAGAAGCTGCTAATTCACATCCAATCTATTTAGTATATTAAGCTGAGTTTGCATTTTTTGTTTATTTGCTAGGTAATCTGCTTTGATCTATCACTTATAATCACTTAAAAACTACCTTTTGTAGTTAATAAACTTGTTTTTTGTTTTAATCTAAACCAGTGAGCTTTGACTGGAGTGCTTGTGGAAAATCTCTGTTTGGTTACCACAAGTATGCATTGGTCTCTTCACATTGAGGGAGAGGCAGACCGGTATTAAACCCATATACTGGCCAGGACAGTAATGCTCTGGGGTCCTCGAATGTGAAGCTGTGGCTAGAAAGCCTGCATATAAATGCAGCTGGGTGTGTCTCTGCCTGTATCAATGCTGGTGAAAGAGCTGGCTTGAGGGCTTTGCAGATTGTCACAGGAGTACAGTGTGAGAGGGAGCCCAGGCTGGTAGGTCAGGGGGCTCAGTAGTACCCCAGTTCCAGGTGGAACCCTGGAGGGAACCTGTCACACTAGGAATTATTTTGGGGAAGTTCAAATTGGAAAAAAAAGGGCATACATATTTGATGGAGAGTGTAATTAACCACTGGAACAATTTACCATGTTGTGGTGGATTTGACATCATTGACAACTTTTAAATCATTATCGGATGCTTTTTTCTAAGAGCAATGCTCTAGGAATTATTTTGGGGATGTTCAATTGCCTGTGTTATACAGGAGGACAGGCTAGATGTTCACAATGGTCCTTTGTGACCTTGTAATCTATGAATCTAAGGACTTGGACCTCATAGCTGAAAAAATATAGATCAAAATCTTGTAGTGTATTACTGTAAGGAATGTAAATAAATTATCTGATCATTAATTGGAAAATCAGTACTTGTATATAGAAACCAATTAACATTTTGCTTTTAATTACTTATTCTCCATTTTGTCTTTGACTTTTTTAGTCTTGCCCACCCACAATCATAGTTAGCCTCCCCAGGGAGGACTGCATCCACCAATATGACTATGATATAAAAGAAAACATAAAAGTTATTTTGTTCTTTTTGTTTTGTTTGTTTGCTTGTTTTTAGAGTCTTCAACACTGGAAACAGAAGATTTGTAGGCAGATTTTAACCATATTTTTAAATTCAGATTTCTAAATCACTGCTCTTTTTGGTTGGGCTGGGGCTCGGGCTGGAAGAGGTTGTCATTAACAAAGGAAAACACTATATAGACTAGGAAATAAGTAAGCTTGAAACATAAGAACATAAGAATGGCCATACTGGGTCAGACCAAAGGTCCATCCAGCTTAGTATCCTGTCTACCGACAATGACCAATGCCAGGTGTCCCAGAGAGAGTGAACCTAACAGGTAATGATCAAGTGATCTCTCTCCTGCCATCCATCTCCACCCTCTGACAAACAGAGGGCAGGGACACCATTCCTTACCCATCCTGGCTAATAGCCATTTAAACAGAACATGTGTATAACAGGTAGGCAGATTTTAATCAGATTTTTAAAATCAGATTTCTAAATCACTGCTTTTTTTGGAGGGGCTGAGGCTGGGGCTGGAAGAGGTTGGCATTAACAAAGAAAAACACTATATAGACTAGAAAATAAGTAAACTTGAACGGGGCATAGAAATCAATGGCACACAAAGTATGGCTACAAAAACAGCATGCACCCTCAGGCTTCACTTTCTGTGGCCTGGAGTGCTTCACCTGGGAAGAGAATTTCGTATGTCTCAGCACAGTTAAAACTGCTTTTCAGACCTGCTGTGTTTGAAAATGGGAGCTCAGAGGAGACACCAGTTGTTGTTAATCACTATCTTTGCCCTTGGAATATTAAATGAAAAGGAAGGGGAGACATAACAGCTGTGCATAGCAATCTACTGAAGAAATTAAGTTAAGGGGAAGAAACATCTAGAAAAGACGCCTATACAAAAAGTATTGGAAACATACGGTTCCAGTGACTATCTTCTACAGTACTGAATCTTACTTCAACTGAAAACTGTCTAGCATTATAGAAAATCCAAAGATATTTTTATTTAGGTTATTTCAGATTCCCCAAAACAGGACATTGGCGGGGGTGGGGGCAGAAAGCTGGGGAAGGGAAGGGGGAGATAGACGAGCTACTTGGGAGGTACTGGAGGGGTGTGTGTATACTAGGAAAGGTACCTGGGGAATGCTGGAGGGGATATTTGTGCTGGGGTACTCACTGAAAGTGGGGAGCAATATTGCTCCCTGTCACAGGACACAGGCAAGCCCAGGACTCAGCAACAACTGTCAGTCAGCGCTTCCCTGAGGGACCCCTTCCCAGGGCTGGAAACCAAGGCTGCGGGGTAATGGATCAATCAGCTGTGGATGCGGGGGGGGGGGGGGAAGGGGGGGAGAGTGGCAAAATCTGGAAGCAGATCAGTTGGGCCTCTTTCTGAGCTGCAATATATGCTCTGTAAATACCCTGGACTTCAACTATTATTTCAAAAATCTACTCGGATTGAGAGCAGACAACCAAAAAAGAGATCATGTCTGGGAAAACCCGGACATATGGTAACTCTATATTTATTTAATAAAAAACCCTACAATAATAATTTTAAGGTTGCAAAGTTAAGCACTAAAATGTTTAGAGGTATCAGAATTAAGGTTGCCTGAGCAACCTTAATTCAGCCTACTTCTGTGTATATATTATTTTTTCCTCAGAGATGATTTTTCTGCTTCATTTTCAATACATACTGATTTTTTCTTTTTTTCCCCCAAGTTGTCCTTTTCAAAAATAATTTTTCTGAATTCCAAATTGAAAATAATTTAGAAAAAAAAATCCCATCATGACTAAACAGTCTGGCTGTCCATCAAAACAAAACAAAACAAAACAACAAACAGAAAACCCAAATCCTCAAAAAATAGGCACATGAAAAATGGGGCACTGTGTCCCCATACAGCATTCAGCCTTTTGGGACAACCTGCTGACCTCCATCCACATGGCCCATATGAACTAATTGCTCTTTCTGGACCACTGGAGCTACATGACAAATGCTAATGAGAAGAGAAGTGATGATATGACTAGTAGAAGTTGACAAGAAAGGTGGGGAGAGGAGGGGCAAAACCCCAAAGGCTAATTGTTCATATAGTTTCTGGCAAAAGGTTTTGAAAAAAAAACATACTGTATTAAAGTCCTAATCATTTTCATGAGTTTTGTAATTGCAACTCCCTCTCTCATAGAATCATAGAATATCAGGATTCTACTGGACATAGTACTCCAAATGAGGCCTCACCAATGTCGAATAGAGGGGAATGATCACATCCCTCGAGGTAGGGTCAGACCAGAAGGACTAGAAAAGTACTAAGCTCTTTTACCTGTACTTTTACTATGCTTTTAATGGGTATCCACCAACATTACAGCATATTTAAGCCTATGGCCAGAACTTTGGTTACAGCATTACAGATACAACAGTATTTGCACAAACTATATCTTCTTAGAGGATAAATGTATACTCTAAGCAAATTCCTTGTCACATTATGTGGTGATTCACAAAGTCGATATTGTGCTAGCAAGGCATTTTTTTCAGCAACTAGTTTATTGCCAACAAATACAGTTTCAGTTGACCAGAAACTATTCATAATTTTGTGTCAAGTCTGCAGAATAGTTTTGACTGAACCAAAACCTTGAAACACTTTGGTAATGTTGAAACTAAACATTTTGTTTCATCCCAACTTGAAAATTTTCGTTTAGACTTCTGGCATTTTGAAGAAAGCAAAGGGATTAGATTCATAAAACAACATTTGGGGTGGGGGCAGGGAAGAGGGAGAGAGGATTTCCCTTTAGCCTGGAGGTTAGGATACTCTCCTGTGATGAGGGAGATCCAGCTTGGGGCTATGGCTACACTACACAGCTTTTAGTGGCAAGGCTGTGTCGCTACAGCTGTGCCACTAAAAGGTGCGCAGTGTAGCTGCTGTTTGTTGGCTCTGCTGCTAAGAAAAAACTCCCACCCCAAATGTGCCGGGTTAGCTTTGTCTGCTAAGGTGCGTCTGCCGACAGAGTGTTGGTCACACTGGTGCTTGTTGTCACGGAGTGCTTTGGAACTGTTCCCTACAAAGCCAGTCAGGACTTTGGGGCACCTCCTCTCCCTTGGAGCCAGGGCTGGCTCCAGGGTTTTTGCCGCCCCAAGCGGCGGCAATTCGGCAGGAGGTCCTTCGCTCCGAGCGGCAGTGAGGTATCATCCGCCGAATTGCCGCCGAATAGCTGGACGTGCCGCCCCTCTCCAGAGACGCCGCCCCAAGCAACTGCTTGGCAAGCTGGTGTTTGGAGCCGGCCCTGCTTGGAGCAGACTGTCTTCAGGGCAAGAAGCTCACACGGTTTCACCTTCCTGGGTCTGACTTTGGAGCATTCAGCATATGCCCTTCCGTGCACTTCCCACAGCAAGTCCACCCAGGTGGGATCCTGGGGAAGCCAGAGGGTCCTGCACGCACCCTGACTTCACAGTCAGACGTGACTCTTAGCCAGCCAGTAAAACAGAGGTTTATTAGATGACAGAAACACGGTCTAAAGCAGAGCTTATAGGTACAGCGAACAGGACCCCTCAGCCGCGTCCATTCTGGGGCCCAGCAAGCCAGACAACCCTGTCTGCACTCATTCCCCATCCCCAGCCAGCTCCCAACTGAAAACCCCCTCCAGCCCCTCCTTTCTGGCCTTTGTCTCTTTCCCGGGCCAGGAGATCACCTGATCTCTTTGTTCACCTTTAGCTATTCCCTTGCAGAGGGGAAGGGCCCCAGCCATTTGTTGCCAGGATACAGAGTGTCGGCCATTTATGCACACTGGAGACTTAAGAAATGCATGGGGGAAACTGAGGCACTCACACAGTATTCAGAGGAAACATTAAGAACAGTCCCACTTTGTCACTCTTGCCGTCGGCAAAACTTTTGTCTCTAGGGATGTGTGTGGTTTTTTAACACTTCTGAAAGACAAAACTTTTGTCATTCAATTGTCAGTGTAGACATAGTCTCAGTTTCCCCTGATGTGGAGAATGGATTTCAAGCTTTATCTTCCATATTCCACTGGGTTATGGGGTATTCTGGGATGGTTTTTGTTGTTGTTGCTGAAGCTGTTTCACTTAATAATTGGACCAGGAACTTGAACTTGGGTTTTCTATATCCTAGGTGCATGCCCTAACTGCCAGTTTAAACAGAGTTGTTATAGTTGTGCTGGTCCAAGGATATTAGGGCTAGACTACACTGGCAACACTAAAGCCATGGCAGTGCTTTAATGTGCCTTGTATGGTCGTGGCACAGCGCTAAAAAAACTACCTCAATGAAGGGCGTAGCTCCCAGCGCTGGGGCACTGTTTACACTGGTGCTTTACAGCACTGCAGCTTGCTGCGCTCAGGGGGTGTTTTTTCACATCCCTGAGCAAGAAAGTTGCAGCGCTGTTAATTGCCAGTGTAGACAAGCCCTAAGAGAGACAAGGTAGTTATTACCTCACCCACCTTCTCTCTCAGGTTAAACAGCATCATTCTCACATTTTGTTCTTGACCCAATAACTATTGTCTTCCTGAATGACAATGACTTGCCACTATGCATGACAATGAAAGAGCTCCAGGGAAAGAGCTCCCACCTTTAATCCCAGGAGGTGAAATGGGCATCAGGTCTAATCTTTCCTGCTTCTCTTCTCAAGAAGCTACTTCTTTTGCTTCACCACAGTCCTTAGTTTCCCTCCTTGCATCTCTTGCCAAATAACACCACTTTCTTGGGATACTTTCCCCAGTCAGCTAGCTTTTTCTTAGTAGAGCTAGTTGATGCTGGTCATCTTTTCATGTAAATGTTACTTTTAAAACTACAACACATTTTTAATTAAAAGTATTTTGTTAAGGGGGGTAGCAAGAAGGAGTGAGTAAAAAAAGTAAGAAAACATGGAGAAAAACCCACATTGACTTTTTATTTTTTCCCCAATGCAAAAAAGTTCAATTCTTACTTTCTCTCATTCAAAGATAAAGTTAAAAAGCTAAAGTGTTCCTTTCATTTTTAAAAGTTTTCCTGTTAAAAGTTAGAGTGTTAATTTCTCTTGATTTTTAACTTCCCACTGTGTTAGTAGAAAAAAGGTAGCAGGGAGTAAAGAAGAGAGAGGAGAAGGGCATTTCCTAACAATTTCAAAACAAAGAAGAAGAAATGCAAATATACCAAAATGTTGAGTTCTTTTCCAAAATTTTTCACATAGTATTTTTTTTAGAACCCCCCCCCCCCCAGAATTTTCATTGAAAACTCAGTTTTTTCCACAAATAGTTTAATTTTCAACAAAACCCTAATTTTTGGTGATCAGCTCTGCTTTTTAGCTGCTTTTCTAGTACTTCAACTGCAGAGATACAAGAGCTCCTACCTCTTTCCTAGCCGCTTTATTTTAGATTGAGGCTCAGAGCAGATATTACTCCCTCCCTGATGTCTCCTGAACTGCATATAGGGATTCGTCTCTCTTCCCAGAATTCTTTGTTGTGAGGCCTAAAACAGCAATGTACTCTGGACTTTCCAGAATTTCTCTTCTTGCATGAAATTAGGAACAGGGTAGTGTTGGCCCTGAGGCCTATCTTAATAAGCCAGTATACTCTGTTATGAGGGCAAAAATATTTATTTATAATTACATAGCACAACTATATGCCTGTCATAGAATCATAGAATATCAGGGTTGGAACGGACCTTAGGAGATCATCTAGTCCAACCCCCTGCTCAAAGCAGGGCCAATCCCCAGACAGATTTTTATCCCAGTTCCCTAAATGGCCCCCTCAAGGATTGAACTCACAACCCTGGGTTTAATAGGCCAATGCTCAAACCACTGAGCTATCCCTCCCCCCAAATATTTATGTTTTACAAATATACCTGAAAACATATAAACACACCTAAAAAATTTTTTTACAAACAATATAATTTTAACATTTTATATGTAAAATCAAGTCATTAATAAGGCATGCAAAGTATGTGTCCGGAACAAGAGGGTATCATTTAGGGAGGCGCTATGGTCTATGATTGCAGCATGGGAGTAAGAGGCAGGTGAGTTAGGTGACCTGGGTTATTTTTCCTGACTATCTGTTCTTCCATTTATTGAACTTCTCTGTGCCTCACTTTGCATGTCTGTAAAATGGGCATAGATATATATATATTCTTTATGAACATTTTCACAATTTTCACATACCACAGTTCCTTAGCCTCACTCTTTCCCTATCCTTCCCACACAGGTACACACACTCTACACTTACTACAGACCTGGGACTTCAACAATCATAGGGCACAAGGAAATTTACATAATGCTGCATTTTGTCAGCTGCAACCAGTTATTTTATTTATACATTTATTTAAATCTAAAACTGGTAAGTGTTACTTTACTACACAGTGGAGCTGAATTAATTTTTCTTCTGCATCACCCCAAAGGGCAACAAGAAGAGATATTGTGTTATTCTTTCCTCCAACCATTGAAGGTGCACCATGTGTTGAGAGACCAGCAAATTTAGACAAATCTAAACACAGAGATTCCACTTTTCAGCAGACTCTCAAGAAAGTCAAAGCCCTTTGTTTGGCCTTGAATAGAAGCCAGACCCAAAAGCTCTTCATACACATCAAATGCTGTTGTTATTCCAGAAAGAAAAAATAAGCATTGGAGCTGTAAATTTGCAATCAATAGATTTGTCTGTCACTAGGGAGAAGGTGAGTGATTTCTCTGCTATGTCCTTGAACTGCAGTGCTATGTCATCAGGTGCATCTGTTACTCTTCGCTGGATAGTCATTTGGCTCAAACTCAAATTGGCAAACTTCTGAATTGATTCAGAAGACAATTTTAGACTTGTAATGGCCATGTATTATTTCACATAGTCTCTATCACAGAAGGAAAAGCCTTGATGTTTTTGCTACTACCGAATAACTTTTATATATGACCTTTGTTCTTGTAGTTTCAACTTGATTATTCACCTTTTTGACTGGGTTCTTTTTGACAGTGAGTGACAAGCAGAAAATCTCTCTTTATAATGGTCACCTTCCTACTCACTGATGTAACTGGGCCATTCACGGTGCTCCACAGCTCTGTGAACTTGCATCATAATATCTCTTCACACTATGTTCTCAGGGCATTGCAATGGTGGTTCTTCTTTGAATAGTGTCCCTATGGGTGCTCCACTCTAAGTGCGCTTATGCTCCCTATAGCTTTGATCAGAGATTTCTCATAGCAGTGTCCATTTTACCCACACATGCCCATTACTCAGTCTCATGTTCTGTTCTGTTGCTATATAGCACTGCACTGACTAACAGCCCTCAGTTCCTTCTCAATCCCCTCAGCCTGAGACAGAGCCTTAGTAGCTGTCTGTACTAAGTTTTACCTCAACTATATCCCTTTAGCATATAGCAGTTAGTTTATTATAATTGTCCTTAGTGGTAGCTAGTATTTATAGTTAAAAAAAACCCACTTTTTTAAAAAAGAAGAAGAATTTGTATATATATTTTTCTTAACATTTTTAATGACTGTTACTCTGTAGTTAGTTTCTCCCCTCCTGGGAGATTTACATTACTGGAAAGGCCTGCCAAGTTCTCCCAGTTTCAAATGTTGCTTTTTTGTACCAAGAGGCAATCCCAATGAATGATGGACACTCCCAGGCTTCTAACCCTGGCCAGGGTTTCCCCCCCACACACCTTGTACATCAGTCTCTGAGCAAGTGCATTGCCTCCACTGTCTCCGAGCCATACTCCCCAAGGGCATCTGAGAGGAAGGTGCAAGATTCCTCTCATAAGACATCCAAAAAACATGTCTCAAATTTTCCATGTAGGGAATCTACCTCAAGGAAGTCATGATAGTTGATGACTCCAGCTGCTTTTTGCATTCAATGGTCTCTAACCTGGTAACAACAAGGATGTTAGTTCCTCAGGTGCCAAAGGCACTGTTAAACCTAAAGACTTCAAAGTGTCAGGCTCTAATAGATCACTGGCACCATTTTGGAGCAAGGCAGCAAGAAGAGCTCTTCCTCTTCTCACAAGGTGCCAAGGAAGCCTGCTTGTCTCCATCTGGACCCCCTCAGAGCGTTTGAGAGTCACCATACCGTCAACTCCCTCTGCACCATCACTTAGGCTCAGATCATGGACATGGTACTGACAACACTCTTGATGCTACAGGAGTTTTGTTTTCCCTGAGACCTTGCTGCATCCGAGATTCCTCTCTCACCATTGCTTGGCTATGACCTATTCTTGGTAAATGTCTGTGCACTCTTCTATATAAGTCAGGCCCAAAGTATTTAACCACCAATGATTTATATCTACTAAGAGATATCACATTCACATTGCACAGTACTAGTCTGTTAATCAATTCTGCATGTGTGCTAATGTTTTAAGATGTAAAATAATTAAGCATACTTTTATTCCATTTTAGACAGGCAATCTTTCGTTCTGATCCATATTTAAATGTTTCTCTTATATTAAATGCATACAGCTTAACAAATTGAGACAGTGATTCTTCAGTCAAAGTATCAGATGCTACATCAAAGCAGATATAACATTTTCATCTTGTATTTAATGACAACTTTTTGCATGAGCATTAGAGGTAATAATTGTGCTTCAAAGCAAAACAAAATGAAACTTGGAGAAAAAATGGAGAGTGGCTTGTATAAAGTATTTCAACTGCAAGGAAATACATGAATTTGCAGTCAAACAACAAAAGTCACTCACCAAATTTCTTAGTTTTTTTGGTGCTAAATAACCTAGTCAACCTTATAACATGTTATTAAAATAACATGTTTTTCCTCTGAAGCCAACACATTGTAGCTGCCAAATGTAGCTGCCAAAACATGAGAAATATTAAAAATGCTAGAAGTTAAAACCTACACAATATATAAATGCTCATCATCCCAGACAACTGACAGTTTATAAATTTTTCACCTATGCGTTTGACGCTGTGTTGATGACTGCCATGGAGAGTTAGGATGCCATCATCCACCAAAAAAGTGGTAGAATAAAGGTGGCTAGAAATGGAAGACCTGATTCTCCAAACAAGGCATATGCCATCAACTGGAAGTTCCAGTTGACTGCAATGGGGCTAGAATTTTACCTGAATCAAGAGAGGGAAAAGCTACCACTTCCTTTGGTAGTTTGTTCCAATAGTTAATCACCCTCACTGTTAAAAATGTGTGCCCTATTTCCAATTTGAATTTGTTTAGATTCAGCTTCTAGACATTGGTTCATCAGACTGAGTTCTTTAAGTATCTCACTGCAAGGTATTTTTTCCAGCTCTCAGGTCATTTTTCTGGCTCTTTTGTGCACCTTCTCCAATTTATCAACATCTTTTTTGAAATGTGGATACCAGAACTGCATGCAGTACTCCGATATCAGTCTCACCAATACTGTATGCAGAGGTAAACTCACATCCCTGCTCCTTCTCACTGCTCCACTATTTATATTAGAGCTTGATGAATAACAGATTTTTTGATTCATGGCAATTCTGAAAAATTGCAAGAAAAAATAATTTTGGGTCAAACCAAAAATGATTTTTTTTTCAAAATTTTGACTGAATTGAAAAGCTGAACATAAATTTTGTGGATTGAATGAAACATTTTGTTTGGCCAAAAATGAAACATTTTATGTCATTTTTGAGTGTTGTTTTAATATTTATGAAATATTAAAATAACATTTTATGACATATATTATATATATATATAATATTTATGAAATATTAAAACAACACTCAAAAATGACATAAAATGTTTCATTTTTGGCCAAACAAAATGTTTCATTCAATATATATTTTATATATATATAAAATAACAGAAAAAATAAACAATAAAAGCAATTTCAAATAAAAAAGTTGAAACATTTTGTTTTGAAAATGTCAGAATAAAATGTTTTGCATGGGGGGGGGGATTTTTAGGGTGTTTGTTTTATTTTTTTTAACCAAACAAGGTGGTGGAATTGCCATGAATTCATAAAATGCTTCAGTGTCACCAAATCTGCATTTTTCACTGGAGGAAAAAAAAATCAAAAAAATTCACCCAGCTCTAGTGTGTACATCCAATACATCACCCTTTTTTTGCTACAGCATTTCACTGGGAGCTCATGTTGAGCTGCTTGTCCACTATAGCCCTTAGATACTAGAT